>NC_077242.1:44222596-44280096 GCF_947179165.1 Solanum dulcamara
CATAAATAAAATAATAATAAAAAATACATGGAGGGGGACATAAACCTTACCTCCGAAGTTAAGGTGGTTCATAAGTTGGCTAACCTACTAAGATCGGCCAACTCATCCCCGAGTACTAGATGAAAAAGTGATAAACCTATGAGAGGACTCCTCTCGATACAATGCGACTAAGAAAAATATAAATGAGGGAGACTCTCCCCTTCTATGTAAATACAAGAAATAACCTA
Source organism: Solanum dulcamara (assembly GCF_947179165.1). Taxonomy (NCBI): domain Eukaryota; kingdom Viridiplantae; phylum Streptophyta; class Magnoliopsida; order Solanales; family Solanaceae; genus Solanum; species Solanum dulcamara. The sequence continues at coordinate 44,222,824 of NC_077242.1, forward strand.
CACTAGTCCTATTCAATTAAGCTACGTTACAAACATATCTAAAACAAAGTAGAGCAAGTATATGAAACTTCCCATTTCCATGGATCGAGAGCGGTCTTGTCATTATTGACCTTCTTAGGCTTGTCGTACCGAGTTTGTCCATGAGATGTGAATGCGTCATGCAATTAAAGTAGTTGATGTCATGGTGGTGCTGTTTTGAATAATAATACTGTGTCCGTCATTGAAAAGCTTTAAATCGGCTAGATTTTCAGAGTCGCTCGACTAACGTCTTCAAATATCCGTTTGAGCTGTAACCTCTTGGGCTGTGTTATTTTTGGAGTTGTTGTCATCCTGCAAAAATTCATTGAAGAAACTTACATCAGCTACCTTTTTCAAGGTCGCTCGACTAACGTCTTCGATTATCCGTTTGAGCTGCAACTTCTTGGGCTCTGTACTTTTTGAATTTGCTGTAATCCAGTTGTTGCAGTTTATTAGTTGTCGAAGATTTTCCTTTGTTTTTACAACTTTAGGGTGATGTTTGGAACCTATTTTGAGAGTCAAATCCGGAATTCCGTATGCGGGTCCCACAATTCCCATTTTAGACGCCAAAATTGATCTGTCTCCAAAAATTATGAAATTAGTGTCTAAACAACCGTATTGACGTCATGGTTCTATTTTTGACAGTGTGGCAGCATTCCGAGGTAGTTCAAAAGGGAAAATCTCTAATACGGTAATTTAGAGCCCACGTGTTTAGCCTACAGGTAGGCTACAATTTTACCTTTCTTTAGATTGAGATGGAATGTATGAAATCATGTTGAAATAGTTGAAATTTGGATTGGATAGTTTGATTGTATATTTTAGGTGTTAGAAATCTTGCTTTAGACTTGTTATCGAGTTTTTCAGATATTTAAAAGCATGTGTATCTTGTCATTATTTATTAGTATTATAAAGAGAGTTGAATGAGCATGTTGTTGATTCTATGGGGTATGTTGGCCTTTGTATAGTATGTAAACTTGGTTTATATATTCCGACATTTCTCCGATGGACTTAAATCCTTGATGAATGGTGTAGCGGGCTAGTGCCTGCTAGTTTGACCTTAGTTAGGCGTTACCCTTGCTCTTAAAAATATCCTCATCCATAAATAGATATAATCGTGACTTTCATGATGCATCTACAACATTAGATTTTATGATCATTGACTTTGAGTCCAGTTCAAGTTTTGGCGGTATATAGGTTGACTCATTTGGGAAAAGATTTTTCGTACTGTTGTATTCTAGTTGGGAAATAGAATGTTTGACATCATGGGATAAATTATCTGTGAGCATCCGGGTACAAAGTCTTGGCCTCCATTCTAAATTATTGGGGAGCATTCGGGTACTCATCCCCGGCCTCTACCTGCTTGCTAGTATGACGAGCATCCGGGTACCCAGTCTTGGCCTTAATCATACCGATGTATTACGACGAGTATTCGGGTACCCAGTCCCGGCTTCGACCACACTTATGTATTATGGAAAGCAATCGGGTACCCAGTCCCGATCATGGCCACTTTGAACATTCGGGTGAGCATCTGGGTCCCAGTCCCGGCCTCGACCCCTCAGTTACCACTAGATCGATTGATTCTTGGAGATTCTGGGTTTGGAAATGATATAGTTCTTTGGCTCCTAACATCGCTGATTCTTGATTTCTAGCCTTAGTAGTTGTAGCTATTCTGTATACTCGGCGGGCTTATGGGGGTTCGTTCGAGTTTTTATTTAACTTGCACACGAGTGTCCCAACTGAGCTTATGGGGGCCCAGTTGGGTATAGTTAGTTGCAGTTCTCATAGGTAGTACTCTTTCCCCTTTTTGATGCTTATGTTGACTCCTATTTAGGCTATTTCTCTTTTTCATATTGTTTGTACCTTTTTTGCTCAGTCGGTATATGATACCTACTGGGTACCTGTTGTCTTGGTACTCATACTACACTCTGCATCTACTTTCGTGAAGCAGGACCGAGCACTAGCTACCATCGTAGATAGATCGAGCCTGTTGCAGTCAGCTTCAGAGACTAGGGTGAGTACTTGGCGTTTTTGGATTATTCCTGTCTCCTTCAGTATGGATGACTCGTCTTTTGCCTTTTTAGACTAGTCAGTTGTTATATATATTTTCAGTCCACTTTCGATACTTGTACTCATCTTTTATTTTGTAGCAACTCTGTACTTGTGACTTCCAGGTTTTGGGAGGGATTTTTAGTTGTTTATATCATGTTTTGGTTTACTTCCACTTATTTTTTCTGCTTATCTTTATAATTCGTCACTCTTGTTTAGTTTCTACCCTCAAACCCATTACTTGAAATTCTGGGTTGATGGGTTGGCTTACCTACTGGTGGATTATAGTAGGTGCCATCATGCCTAAGGAATTGGATCGTGACAAACGTAGAGGTAGATATTATTTAAAACATGTCCATGTCATCTTTAGATATTAATATTAGACAAGAGAATAATAAAGATAAATTTGATAAAATAACTAACTCACTAAGATGCAATGAAAATTTTAACGATATAGATGTAGAATGAGAAGACATCCTTCTTTTGCAGAAATGAAGATAGATAATAATTATCTATGGAAGTTTAGAAAATATTTAAAGGATACTCAAGACGACAAAGAAAATGTAAAAAATTATTATGATTACTCCTGAAAGATAACAACGAAAATGTAAGAGATTCTATTATTAGAACAAAACAAATATTAGATGACTATGACAGAGTCATAGAAGGACTATCAAATAACATAAAACTCATTCAACTCGAAATTGAAACCCATCCTTCTAGCATAGGATAATGAATAAATTACCTTCCTTTACAGAAATAAGATTAGATAACCATCTGTATTGGACCTTTCAGAAAAACTTAAGGGTTGCTAAGATAAAAGATGAATCTTACAAAAGATATTTAAAAAGGTTAGACCCTGATAAAATTGAATAGGTAAGAAGAGTACAAAATATAATAAACGCTAATGAAGATGATATAATAGGAGAACGAGATAATATAAAATTGCTTCAAAACTATTATTTCAAAAAATATCCAGCTAGTTTAGGATAGAATGGAAAATAAATCCAATTATAAATTATTTAATGAAGAAGATCCTCTAAGAATAGAAAAAGATTTGTACGAAATACAAAAAAAAAATTACTTTGGAAATTTAATAGTTAAAGTAATTCAAACTTTGAAAGATATACTAAATCAGAAAGAAATAAATGTTGATAAAGAACCTATAAATAAAACCTTAGATATCATAGGATCCCATATTTAAAAAATAAAAATACCTGAAGGATACGGAGGAAATAATTTAAAATGGTAAGCTCTGACTCAGAAAATTCTGAACTATATAATCTTATAATAAGTATAAAAGAAACCCACTTAAAAAATAAAGGTGATATGATAAACTTAAAAATGGATACAATCAAATCAGAAGATGTAGATTTTAATCCTAATATTACTGACCTTCCTACTCAGGCTAAAACTAGCCAAACAAGTTTTAATAGACCCACTAGGGCTTATGCAGGTGTAAATGTTGCATTAAGAACAAAAGATAGTCACACACTCGTGGGATCAATGAAAAGTGAAGAGATTAATCCGTTTGGAATATATCTAGATTTAGATTGTATTAATAATACTGAAGAAGCTATAGATAAATGAGAAACTTCTTTAAGAATAGCAGTAACAGTAAACAAAATGGATTATGACACCACTAAACATTTTATAGAACGAAGTCTGTTAAATAGTGTGCTAAGATTTTGGCAAAACTTAAATGATGCCACTAGAAATGATATTTTTAGTACCGATGATAATACTGCTAATTTAATTACAAGAGCTACATAATCTATAAGATTAGAATTTATCGGAGAAGTTAATATTTTAAAAGATCCTGCAATGATTAAAAAATATGAAATTGCTTTGTTACGATTACAATTATGTGATATATGTGAAATAGATAAATATATTTGTGTCTTTCAAGATTATTATTACTATGTTTATAACAGAGTTAAAAATACAAATATGTATTTACCGATGTTTTTTACTAAGATACCAGACCTTTGGGGTAAAAAGTTAATAGATACATATAATCCCAGAACAACCGATACTTTAGGAAAAAAAATAACTCATTTAAAAGATAAGCTTAGTACATGGTGTGCAGATGCCATATTAGCTAAAGCAGCAAAAGGATTAAGAAAGAAAGTAAGTCTATATTGTGATAATCCTAAAATGCCTATAATGATTGGATGTGAAAGTCCCTACTATTAAAAAAAGATTAAAAGAAAATATAAGAAAAAGAAACTCTTTAAGAAAAAATATTTTAAAAAGAAAAAGGCTAGATATTACAAAAAGAAAGGATATACCCGATATCAAAAACCTTTTTACAAAAGGAATAATAAAAGAAAAAATTCAAAAGAATGCAGATGTTACTACTGCAAAGAGATAGGACACTATGCCAATAGATGCCCAAAGAAATTTGCTAATAATAACAAGAAAATAGAAATTGATGAAGACATCGAAGAAATGATAAATTCAGAAGAATTTATACATTTAAATAATTTTGAAGAAGTTGAATTAGACGATATAATTTTTATATTAACTGATACTGATTATTATTCTTCGTCAGCAGAAGACAGTCAAGATGAATAATGAAATAAAAATTGTCCAGGGTATAATAGAAGAAACGATAGAGCAAGTTGAAGAATATAAATAAGATATTTTTATTGATAAAAGAAAATTAAAATAAATACAAAGAGAAAAGTTTTCTTTAACTAATTACTCAGGATTTGATGTAAATATATTTGAAAGATTCGGATTAAGAAAACGACAACATCATTTATTTTATGGATTAAATGTCCAAGAAAGAGCGTTAGAAGTTTCTGTTACTTCTAATAAAATAATGATTCCTTTATTATCCAAAAAAGATATTCAAGATAAATTATGAAAAATAAAAACTGAAATAAGAAATACTCTTGGATGGATACATATAGGAGTAATCCAGATAATAATAAAATCCACATTCCGAGAAGGATTAGATATCCCAATAGATTTAGCTATTATAGATAATAGGATAATAAACAGAAAAGAAGCCTGCTTAGGAATACTACAAGGAAATTTACAATACGGAAATATTAAATTTAATATTGATCCTAGAATTTTATATCATCTTCTAGATAAAGACTTTGATAAAACTTTAAGCTTAGTACAAGATTTTAAAAGAAAAGATTTCTTTCATAAATACAATAGACCCTATTCGATAACATATGTAATCTCATATGCTATTTCTAATACACATCATTCTGATTGCTTTGCCATAAAAGAGACAATAGATTATCCCCATCCATTTGAGGAAGTTAGTCATATACAAATGCCTAGTATAACACAGATACAAGAAATATAAGATACGCCGTTAGATTTAGATTTACAATCTAAACCATTATACAACCAACAAGATTCCACATCTCGACTATCGTTTGAGGAAACTCGAGTCATAAACCCTACAGCAATGATAAGAAGAATACAATCATAAAGAGTTAGACAACCTATCTTAGAAGCAAAAAATGATGAAATAAAAAATTATAAGATAAAAGGAGAATATTTTAATGGTATACAATTTATTCCCATCAACATCCTATTAGATACAGGAGCTAGTGGAAATTACATTTGCCTTAGGCTATGTAACCATCTCTAACAATATAAACTAAAAGATAATCATCTTTATACTACTTTTAATGGAAAAAGAAATGAAATAACAAACATGATAGAAACTATTTTAAAATTCAAAGATAACACTATACCTATAAGACTATTAGTTGAACCAGAAGAAAATAATGATATGTTAGAAATACTGCTAGGAACCACTTTCCTAGATAGTGTAAAACCATATGATATACTTGATCATGGTATCAAGATTACTGACGATAATAAGATAATTTTCATATCAAAATGACAAGTCAATACAGTATCTACAAACCAATAGGAATACCGTACAAAGATTATTAAGCAGAATATTTTGCTATTTATATAGATAATAGATCGGAAAAATGTTGCTGTAGACTAGAAATATTTCCCAAAGAGTACCATCAAGGGTTACCTATTATCAAAGGAAGAGATATATCAAATAATATTGTAATAATGTCTAGAGGCATTGCTTAACTTATTATACTATTAGGATATTTTTCAATAAAATGTCCCCCGTTTTATTTTTATAATACAGGACAAGATGTACTGTTAGGAAATGACTTTTTAGAAATGTTTCATAGCATACTATATGGTAGAGTTCTATTTCAAATAAAATTTAAGACTCCCTGTCGACATACGATTGTTGTAAAATGTTTTAAAACTGCTTATTCAAAACAATTACCTATTCAATTTAAACCCCGCACAGCCCAGCGTGGTGATATAGGATATCAAAACAAACCAATTTTCCCAAAAAGCACTCCCTTTCTACAATATGATACTGATTGGAATAACCCTTATATAATAAATCAACAATATCCCCTGCTAGAATATTAGATAACCTTCAACAAACAAGAAGAAAGCATGGATATGATCAAACAAAAATTAGAACAATGTTTTTCTGAAAACCTCTTAGAATTTTTGGATAAAAATAAGATAGAAGCCAAGCTAGAAATGAAAGATAAAGATAAAGTTATTAGAGTGAAACCAATGAGATACAACTCCGATGACCAAGAAGAATTCCAAAAATAGATTAAGAAATTATTAATTCTTAGAATAATAAAACCTAGTAACCCCCCTCACAGTTCACCAACCTTTATGGTTAGAAACCATGCAGAGATAGTATGAAATAAACCAAGAATGGTTATTAATTATAAAAAATTAAATGATAATACTATATTTGATGGATATTTACTACCACATAAATAAAGTCTAATTAATAGAACTACTAACAAAAAGATATTTTCTAAGTTTGATTGAAAAAGCAGATTTTGGCAAATAAAAATAAATAAAGATAGTATTCATTATACTGCATTTTCTACCCCTCAAGGGCAATATGAATGGTTAGTCATGCCATTTGGATTAAAAAATTCCCCACAGATATTTCAAAGAAAAATGGATAATATCTTTAAAGATTATGACTATATATTTGTCTACATTGATGATATTTTAATTTTTTCTGATAACCTTGAAGAACACCTGATACACCTAAATAAGTTTACTAACTTATGCTTAGAAAATGAAATAGCACTTTCTAAAAAGAAAGCAAGCCTATTAAAAAATAAGATATAATTTTTAGGAATGATAATTGAAGGAAACGATATAAAATTACAAAGACATATCATTGAAAAGATATCTATTTTCCCAGATAAATTAGTAGATTAAAAGCAAGTACAAAGCTTATTAGGAATACTTAACTATGCTTCGAATTATATTCAGAATTTGCCTAAACTAAGAAAACCATTTCAAGAATTATTAAAAAAGGATAAAAGCTTTGATTTCAATGAAGTCTTAATGAAAAAAGTAAAAAATATTAAGTTTATTTGTAAAAGTTTACCAAAATTACAATTACCAAAAGATAGTGATAATTTAATTTTAGAAATAGATGCTTCGGATCAGTGCTGGAGCGGAGTATTAAAAAAGATAGATTATGATCTTAATAAAAATAAGATAGGAGAAAGTCTATGTAGATATTGTTCTGAAATCTTTTCAGATACACAAACTAGATATTATATTAATAAAAAAAAATTGTTAGCTGTAGTAAAAAGTTGTCAAAAATTATAGTACTTCTTACTACCAAAATGATTTACTCTTAGAACTGATAATACTCAAGTAAAGACTTTTGTTCATAATAATCTTCCGTCAAAATTAGAATATAAATAATTTATTAGATGACAAATGTTATTATCCAAATATTCCTTCGATATCGAAATTGTTCGAATTAACAAAAATATTGCAATAGATTTTCTCACCAGAGATGGAAAAAATTAAAAACCATCTTCAAGATATTGATAAATGATTCAAAGATATCCAAACAGCCATTTCAGATATTATCAAAATTGCTAATTTCAATTGTGAACAACTGATTACTGATAAGTTAATCTGCATATATGCCAAGATAACCTCAAAAATTTGATATTGCATTGATTTATACGATATTATTAATAATCTCTTAAAAGTCTAAAAAGATGATAACACCTCCGCTACTACTGAGGTACATGAAAATATGAAAGATTATCTTTCAGACCCCAATTACCTCAAAAGGGAATCTCTTTGGGATCTGTAAAAAATACGATTTATATGGAAAAACAGGAACAAATAAGGAGAGATTTATTTTCTCTCAAAACAATGTTACACCGATATATAGACTTCTCAAAAATATACCCCCGAATTAATTACCTAAAGGATTCGTCTCCCTAGGAGATCAGATACTGGTATGACTTTGGAGCAATAAACTTGATTTATCTTACAACTCCGAATTTCCCAAAAATAAGTCGATTACCCTCATGGATTCAAGAAGGAGTAAACTATTGTTATCTTAATAACCCCACGATTACAGTCAAAGATATTCTTGTCCTAAAATTCATTTCTGCAGAACCAGATTTCTACAAAGAAGACAGATACCCAGCATATCATTTTATGCAAATTGGCAAAGATGATGACTTTAATATTGTTAATAATTTTCAAGAAAGATCTTTTTTAAGATTTACAGAAAAAGATATTCACTACAGATGTGCAATCGGTTTAAGGATTGTGCTTCAAAACATGAAATACAATTTTTAACAAGGATTCAGAACATATGGAGGAACCAAAATACATTCCTTTATTTTGATAGCCCCAGCAAAAATTACCCCACCGCCGGCTTAAAGGTACATGAAAACCAAGATAAACTTAATTAACAAAGAAATTATTAAATCCAGTCCACAGGCACAACAACGATTATGTGAGATGCGCAAACACACCAAGGGGACGTGTGAATTCTGCTCCCCAAGAAAGGGAAAGATAATTGAATATGTCATGTCAACATCTTTGGAATAAAACAGAGATAGATGGATGGATAAAAGAAAATAAGGAACGAAGAAAGAAAAAGTTGATAAAAGAAGATAAGAAGAAAAAGATGAAAGCGACTGATATCTAACTTTTGTCATTTTGTAACAATATGAAGATAGAAGATAAGGATGCAAAGAAGATAAGGATGCATTTGGTATAATAAATATCTATGATAAAGAACCTTTTGTCATTTTGATAGGTGGTCCTACTAGTTTATCTACTTTGAAAAATGGAAGAAGATAGAAAAGTATACGTAGAAGATAAAGATGACACTTTTGTCATTTTGTAGCAAAGTCATTTTTATTTAAATGTTTAGGTATAAAGTCATTGTCAAGTACTATTAAACATATGTAAATTTAAGTTTGAGGTCCGGTAGTTGAAGTCCGTCTCTTTTGTCAATAAAAGGAGACAGCTTGTAAATAAGAGGGGCATCGATCAAAAAAAGCCTCGAATGCTCTCCTCTCTCTTTTTGTAAAATATCCCCACTACTAGATATGAATAAAGTTAAAAAGTTTGTGAGTTACTTTCTTGAAATTTTTTAATTATTTCTGTTATAATCTCTTTTCTTTTATAAAAAGAAAAAGTCTCCCCTTCTATATCTCCCTTACGCCTAGAAGTAGAAAACGAATCTCGACTGTGCTGAGTTATTCTGAAGGAGCATCAGAGAAGTTACCTGGAAACAGGTTGGGACTGAGATGTCCGTTAAAAGTCTCGACGAATACCTGGAGTAATGTTGGTCAAAATGGGATAAGGTATGGAGGCGTGTTAGACCCTTGACTTTTTATTTAAGTAAAAATGTTATACTATTATAATATTAAATTATTCAGGAAAGTTACTCAATTTTTGATATTATAATTGCTTTAGACATAACATATTCTCCTTTAGGAGGAATAACTTTACTTGTTAAACAAGATGATTATGCTATTAGATATAAAAATATACCCACACAAATTATAGATTAATCGAACCAGTGATTTTCTAGAGCAATGATAAGAAGAACACAATCAGAAAGAGTTAGACAACCTATCTTAGAAGCAAAAAAATGATGAAATAAAAAATTATAAGATAAAAAGAGAATATTTTAATGATATACAATTTATTTCCATCAACATCCTATTAGATACATGAGCTAGTGGAAATTACATTAGCCTTAGGCTATGTAACCATCTCCAATAATATAAACTAAAAGATAATCATCTGTATACTAATTTTAATGGAAAAAGACATGAAATAACAAACATGATAGAAACCATTAACATAATCGTATTGTTTAACAAGTAAAATTGAAGAAAATATCGACACTCAAAACAAAGGATTATTGTGAGTTCTTGGGCATGTTTAAGTCAATATGATGTGTTTTTGTGCAAATGTGTAGGAAAAGTAAGATGAAGGCACTAAAAGAACAAAAGCTGAAAACTGAAGTTGGTGGCAGTCCACGTGACCCTATATGGACTATGAAAACCTATATGGTCCATGGAATTTCTCGTGAAAAGTGTTGCTAGAGATGAAGAATTCAAGTCACTATCTACGGTAGCCTATATAGACCGTGAAAGCCTATACGGTCCATGGTCTTGTCCGTAAAAGACAATGCAACAAAAAATTGAAGAAAATATACGAGACTCTTTACGGGCCGTAGAAGTCTGTAAGGGATGTGAGGAGACTCGTAGAAGGTGAAGACAGAGAGCAGCTAAAAACTAAGTGAATGACCACATAGGGCTTCATGGTCCCTGAACACTTTCACGAGCCGTGAAACGAACCATAGAAGGGTGCCGATTGTTGTTTTCCTACTTTATTTGGGAGTAGTTTTGTGTCTACAAATAGACTATGTTAGGGTTTATTTTACTTTTAATGCACATTTAACATAGACTTGGAGCATTACGAAGTAGTTTTTGAGGATTTTGATGTGTTTAATAAAATGACTCACTTTTTGATCCATCGTTCTTACATTACTTCGAGATTGATTATTTACTTATCATAAGTATCTGCTACATGAATTCTATATAAATTCTTGTTATTGTTCTCTCTATAATAAGTGGCAAAACACCACAACTAGGATTGTGGGAACCATGACCGAAAAATAAAGTAGGTTAAGTACATGCCATTTTTTATTAATATATATGCATGCATTATTTTTATGTTCATTTTGATTGTGTTTAATCAGTGCAAAAGTTAGAACTCACCCCTATTCAATACTTGATCGAGAGAGAGGTAGTGATTAGAAAAAGATATCAACGATAGAGATTTGAAGCTATAAAACTTTTGTCTAAAGACTTGAGCCAAGGAGGGGATAGTCTTCTGAGGTCGAAAATAAGGGTTAGTTGGTAACCCACTCTGAGACTGGAAGGTGATAAGTGAAATTCATCTAATAGGGTCAGAAGGTATTTAGGTGTCCTTAAATTATTATATTTTGTATGCTACACATTGCGAGAAAATTACTAGTATGAAATGTCTACTGAGTTGTGACATCATGGGGAACATAGTCTTAGCTTCTTCCATATATTACTCACACTTCTAAGTCTGTTTTACTTTGTTATTATGAATACTATTTCTATATACTGAATTGAGCCAAAACTCCAATTTACTTTATGTATTTTTACTTTTGAGAAATATTGACTATAACTGAACATAAGTGCTACTAGACGTATTTCCTTCACATTTCATGCAGGATCAACCCCAATCTAGTTGGATTCTATATTTGACAACGATCGCTTTATACATCTTAATTGAGGTGCAAGTTTGGGCGTATCCTTCATACCATTTTGCAAGACTCTACTAGATTCATTTTTGTAAAATGATATCAATGAACTCGGGCTCTAATACCAAAGTTTTCACTACCTAGTCCCATCGTGAGTGACACCCACAATAACCTTTTTATGGGAGAACCATTTACTAACCCAAATCAACCCAACAACATTATGTTTAGAAACAAGTCATGCAATTTTAAAGAGTAAAATAGTTTAAATAGATAAAAGTTGAGTTCCCAAAAACTCAAATAGTTGTCAAATCTTTTGTGGAAATAGACCTTCCTAAAATCTGAAAGTCATTATACCATAATTTTAACAAAGTCTAGAATAATTGAAATGCAACACCAAACCAGAAAACAATAAACTAATATATAAATGTTTGTGTCCGAGGAAATGGACAAAGCAATAAGAAAATGAACTCATGGCATCCTAGAAGAGTAGCTCACCATTGGATTAGAAAGGTCACGCATCTCTTAACTGAGGTCTTTCAACAGTTTACTGAATATGTTTTGTACTCAATACAAATAGAGCAAGTGCAAAATCAGTATACAAACACAGTGTAGTACTAGAATCACACGGCTAGTTCTAGTAAATGAAATATGGACAAGAAACCATAGCTTAGTAATGAAGATAATACACAATCACATTGCATTTATAGAAATACCAGACTCAAGTCCTTACACTCGATTTATTATACACAATGAACAAGATTAATCGCAACATAAAAACCAATTCGGTTCTCTCATTGAACCAACATCCAAACTATAAGTGTATCAGCGTGGTACCCGTTACCATTGTTAATGCACTGGCATTGTATCTGTTACAAATGTACCAGAGTGGTAACTGATCCAAATGTACCAACGTGGTATCCATTCTAAATGTACCGACATGGTACTCGATTCAAATATACCGACATAGTACTCAATCTAACAGAAAATTACATATCACAATCAAAACCACAGTCAATAGCAATTACATTTGTACAACCAAGTAATACATTTATTGCATGAAATTTGATCACATTATCATTATAATTCATTTTATTTCCTTTTACCTAATCATATACCATGCATGCAATGCTAACGAGGTAGATAATATGCTATAACACAAATAAAAAAACACAATAATCACCTACCTCAAATCAAGACTAAATGATCTAAAGAACCTGAAATTTCCCCTATTGAAGTGCCTCGGCTTGTTCTTTGTCGAAAATAAATACAAAATCCAAAGAATCAATGAACAACTAAACTACTCAGATTATGTACAAATCCTAACTCTTGGCTAATTTCATGACCATACCACCCAACTAGGACATTTCCCATCATTAATCAAGAACCTTCTCCTAAGTTAGTCACAATAGATTCTAAGGTCTAAGAATCAAAGTATAAGTTGGGGTAGTAATTAACTTTTAGATCAAGAATCGATGAAAATGGAAGAAAAAGCCCTAAGTCGCTTCTTGCTCTCCCAAGAATGAAATTTAAAAATAAAAATGGTTTGGAAACTTTTTCCTATTAATTCAACGATTGGCCCACTATAGTAGCCACCATCCTACTATTGCAGACCCACCATAGTGGGATTTCACCTACTATGGCGGCTTGCACAAAAATAGTACGTCAATTTTTTTTTCAAGTCCCTATATTGCAACACAACCTCAAACCTTGACATTTTAAACTAACTCTTTCATATTATATTTTATTCTGGTAATATACTCACCCGACTTCACTTTTAAAAATCCCTACGGATTCCTTAATGTCTTAGCTGTCATAAAATAAAATTCAAACTTAGGCACTATCCCAATCCATTTCCGTATTTCCCTAGATCTCACCTCATTCAGATTCTATTTGAGACTGATCTAGCCTAAAATTTCTAAGTTACTACTCAAATTTATTTTTAACTCAAATCTTTCAATATTGACTTTCCTATAACGACTGGAATGAGTCGTTACGCATCAATATCTCTCATATAATCACTATAAAAAATTTCTGCGAAGTTAAAATAAAAAAAATAAGAATAAAACAGCCCACGTTCTATCATACCTTTTAGGTAACAAAGAATCCTTTCTAGCGGATCTTTATCTCCTTTATGATGATTTGTCTTTGAAGAAGAATTTCTTTTTCCTTTTTCTTAGAATAAATTTTATTTATTTATTATTATTATTATTATTATTAAAATGAAAAAAATAATTATTTCGGGCCTTTTTTTAATAATTCTCACACCCTTCAAAGTGTGAGACACTAGAGCTAAATATGTCACATAATCTAATTAAGTCAATGGTTAAAAGGATTAAATAACTAATTTGAAAAAATTCAAGTGTCCAGTTTACACTTTGTGGAGTAGAAAGGTACAGTTGACAATCCGAGCTAAATATAAAGACCTATCACGACATGCCTCCTATTTTATATATCACTAGATACATGAGCTCGTACAAGCACAGGCCCAATATATGTTACTTCTTTTGTCTTAATATGTGACACATATGAAATTTGGAGAATCACTCAAATTTCATATGGTTTTTAAATATTTGAAGTTGTTAATTAGGAAAATTTATAGTACTTTTTTATATAATTTTTAAATAATATATATTACTTTTCATGTCCTAATTTATGTGGCACAAATAGAATTTCAAGAGTCAAATAAATATTTTTACATGTCTTTCAAATATTTCAAGTGTTAATAATTATGATAATTTACAGTACTTTTTAAGCCATTTTCAATAATATATGTTACTTTTTTGTCCCAATTTATGTGGCATCAATACAATTTTGAGAGTGAATTAATTTTTTATGTCTTTTAAATATTTTAAATGATTAATTATTGTAATTATAGTAACTTTTACATAATTTTCATATAATATATGTTACTCCTCTATCTCAATTTATGTGGTGATGATAGAATTTTGAGAATCATTTAAAAAGTTTATTTGTCTTTTTGATTTTTAAGTTGTTAATTATTGCTTATAGTACTCGTTACGTCATTTCAAATAATATATGTTACTTCCTCTTTTCAATTTATATGACATTGATATAATTTCAAGAGTCAATCAATTTTTTTAAATGTCTTTCAAATATTTAAAGTTATTAATTATTGTGGTTTACAATACTTTTTATATTTTAAATTTATGTGATACTGATAAAATTTCAAGAATCATTTAAAAATTGTATATGTCTTTAAGATTTTTTAATTGTTAATTATTGTTTTTAGTACTTTTTAAGTCATTCCAAGTAATATATGTTACTTCCTCTGCTTCAATTTATATGACACTGATAGAATATCAAGAGTCGATCAAATTATTTATAAGTCTTTTAAATATTTTAAGTTGCTAATTATTGTGATTTATAATAATTTTATATTTTTCAAATATAAATAAATTTTAAAAAAATCAAGCAAACAGTTGTAACTATCTGTCCCCGTCGTTATGGATAGACCAATGGGAAAAGAATTTGGCCCAAAAAACTTCGGGTAGTAACTTTGATTTTGTTTTAGCCTAGGACAGATTTGGACAAATTTTGAGTTAGCTGAGTTCTAGGGTGACCCAGTAGTTGGTGGGGAATCGAATCAGCAATCTAATTAAGTTAGTTGATAGCTAAGACGATATGAAGCTTTACGGCTTTACAGAATCGCATTTGTGAGAGTAAAACTCTCGGAATTAGATTTGGCGTGAAATGTACAATTTAAGACACCATGGGGAGGTTGTATTGTGAAATGGGAGTTTGGAGCTCAAGTTTTGAGCTATCTATTTTCATGAAACTCGCTAGAGTTGGAATAATCCCACCAAAGTGGGGCCGCCAGAGCGAGATGGTCACACTAGAGTGGAACAGACGTGACTTAAAGTCGGAAAAAAGTATCAAAAGGGTTTTTATTCATCCCACTTTGTTCTTAAGTGACCAAAAGTGACCTAGGACGAATTTTTGTTGCTTTCCACATTTTTTTGTTTCTAAGGTAAGTAAATCACTCCCTTAATTCATAATTTGATTCCTAAAATCTAGAAACTATGGATGATGATCAGTGGGGGAGGGTTTTAAATTGAAACTAATGGTGGAAAATAGCCCTAGGGTGGGGTTAGGATCATGGATTTGGCCTAGGAGGGGAATTACGTTATAACTTATGTGCAATAGGCCTTTGTATTGATCCTTTGTATGTTATTACTATTTTTAGACTAAGAACAATCTGAATGAAAATGGAAAGGGAAAGCTCCTGGACTTTAAAGTGGTGAAGCTTGGTGTCGAGAAAGGTGATGGTTTTGTTTCCCATATGTGATTCATGTACTTGCTAAATTACTTTATTGTATGCATATTTGTATATGAATAGGGAAGCATGCTATGAATTATGTAAAATTATCACTTACTGGCCTGATGTGTGATGAATATGTTCTTGGTGCTATGATGTTAATTGTTGATTGTATTGTGGCTGCTTTGTATGGTTGGATAGGGTGTCATATTCTGACATATAATTAGATCAAGTGTCACATTCTGACACACATTTGGATTGGGTGTCACATTCCGACACAAACCTTGGATAGGGTGTCACGGTCAGACACATAAATCAGTATTTGTAGGTCCCATGAGAGCACCCTTATGTGAAATTGCACAATATTGAGGTTGAAGAACTGTGATCTTGTTGAGTACTGATTAAGATGAAAATGGTTAAATATATTCTATATATATGTGCTTACTGTTTTAGGTTTACTCGTCCATGACTCTCTTAGTGTCTAGATGCGTGATCCTACTAGTACACTGTTCATTTTGTCTATTGATACTACATTTGTTCTGTCTTTGTTGAGTACATGGCATATTCAGCCAGTTGCGGAGAGACCTCACATAGAAGATAAATAGTTGTTCAAGATTTCAAGAGTGAGCCACTTCTTATGGGTTACCAGGAGCTCTTCTTTATCATAGTCCTTCTTCTAGGACTTAGATTTTTAAACATTGGTTTATTTTTAATGACTTTTCTTTTGGGATTGTTTTCCCTTTTCTTAGAATTAATGGTTGCTAGAGTTTGGTACGATGACTTTCAGGTCTAGGTGTTAATTCCCGCATATTTTGGGTTATTTGACTGGATGTTTCTGAGTTTATGGGAACTCAGTCTTAATTAAACGTTAAAACCTACTTTTGCAAATTTAAATTGTTTATCCCTTGTGATTACTATTAGTTTAGGTTGTAATAATGGTTCTTCCATTGAAGGATTAGTGTTGGTGCCAGTCACACCGGGTTGGATTTGTGACAAAATTAGCATCAGAACCCTAGGTTCGTTGATCTCATCGTACCAAAACAAGTCTAGTAGAGTCTTGCGGAATGGTACAGAGACATATGTACTTTTTTTGAGAGGATATAGGACTTTAGGAATAAGTTTCTCTACCTTTTTTCCTTTATGCTATAACTTTACTTCAATTGGTATCTGGTGATCCAAATTGGTATTTAACTTTTTTCACTCTCTTTTCCGCAGATGGTTCACATTTGCTATAATGGTGTTCAGCCCATAGCTCCAGTTGAGCTAGATGAGGAGCCATCCATACGAGGATGTGTCCAGGATAGAGGCAGGAGAGAGAGGTGCGGTAGAGGCTGAGGGAGAGAAATAATCGCTAAGGTTGAGGCTCTAGTTGAGGAAGTAACAGTAGGTGAGGCCCCTTCCTCTCCCCAAAATAAGTTAGAGGACAATCTAGAGGTTGAGAAAGAAGGAGTTGTTGAACATGAGGAAGACACCCAAGCTTGGGTTGCCGGTCTTCCCTCTCTAGACCCTATACTAGCACAACAAATCATGGCATTTCTAAGTGGATTGGCTGGCACTAGGGCCATTCCTACAATGCCTGCAGCATCAGACCTTATCACTCGTCCATTTGCTGCAGTACCTCCTTTGGTTGATGCGGTTGTAGGAACTGATGCCTTCTTTAGACTATCATGTGCCCAGTTATGATCGGCACTAAGCATGATATGCTCACCAAGTTCCTAAAACTTAAGCCTCCAGTCTTCCATAGTTCTGAGAATAAGGATGCCTATGAATTTATCCTAGACTGCTATGAGAGGTTGCATAAGATGGACATTGTACATCAGTATGGAGTAGAATTTGTGACTTTCTATCTACAGAGTGAGGCCAAGCATAGTGGAGGTCTTATATGGAGTGTCGCTCGACAATGTTTTCCCCACTTGCTTGGGTCCATTTTCATGCCTTGTTTCTAGAAATAATTGTACCACGTACCTTGAGGGACTGCAAGAATGATGATTTCATGGCATTAGAATAAGGTGGTATTTCGGTAGATGCTTATAAGGCCAAGTTTTATGCACTGTCCAGGTAGGATACTCAGTTGTAACTACAGAGAAAGAAAGAACTTTGTTGTTTGTAAAGAGGTTAATCCCCAAATTGCAGATGTTCTCGGTTCATATGACTTCATCGGGCAGGAGTATCAATGAAGTCACTGATTTGGTGAAGAAGGTAGAGGGTGTGGGACGAGATGGGCAGGCCAAAGCTTTGGGTAAGAAGCCCAATAATATCGGTAATTTCATGGGATCCTATTCTACAGGGTTAGATTGGCTGGTAATTATAGCCCGACTGATTCAGTTATCACTGTCCTCTTCTACTGACAGTTTTTCAGGTACTCTACAGCAGCATCTGACCTAGAAGGGTCAAGGAGTATCTTTTGCAGGTAGTAGGTCATCCATTTAGCGCAGCTATTTTAATTGTGGAGAGCTGGGAAACATGAGGAGGGAGTGTCCTTACCCCCATATAATAGATACAGAACCTCAACAGGCTAGAGTAGTAGTACCCATGGATGAGGGAGGAAATGGTTGAAGACATCCACAAGGTGGGCGAGAAAGGAAACCAGAGAGGCCGTTGAGGCCGAGGTAATGGTAATGTAGGTTAAGGAGCAGTGCATCCAGGCAGAGAGCTGGGCCATTAGGCTGATAGGGCTCAGTTTTATGCCTTTTGGGTAGGATCGAGGTTGAGGCATCAATTGCAGTGATCACAAGTACTATTCTTGTTTGTGACCGGATGGCTTCTATTTTTTTAATCTACGACGTACTTATTCATATATGTCAGTGAAATATGGCTTAGGTTTTTATGAAATATTTTGATATACTTGATGCCCCCATCCATGTTTTTACCCTGGTTGGAGAGTCAGTTATAGTCACCCATGTTTATCTTGCTTGTTTTGTTATGTTCATGGGATTCCAGACTTGGGTTGACTTGGTGATTTTAGATAAAATCGATTTTGATATGATCCTAGACATGACTTGGTAGTCCTCTTATTATGTTGTACTTAACTGTAATACTAAGACTGTGGCTCTAGAATTCTCAAGGAGGGAAAGGTTATAGTGGGAAGTGGTGTCCAAGACTAAGCCAGCTAAGGTCATATCCTGAATTTTTCTAGGCTAGAAAAATGGTGGGGCATATTTGTTTGGATTATTTGGACCGTGTTCGAAATGTGGATGTGGCATCTCCATCCATTGAGTCTATTCTAGTAGTGTGTGAGTTTCCATAAGTGTTCCCTAAACACTTTCCTGGTATGCCTCCCGATACAGATATAGACTTATGAATTGACTTATAGCCGATCACTTGTCCAATTTCTATTTATCCCTACTGTATGGCTCCAGTAGAGTTGAGAGAACTTAATGCTCAAATCCAAGAGGATGGTAGCATGAGAATGTGCATAGCTACTGCCAATCGAATAAGTTCATTATGCAAAAGAATTACCCATTGTCGCATATTGATGACCTTTTGGATCAGTTGGAAGGTGTATCAGTCTTTTCAAAAATTGATCTCAGGTCTGCTGATGATTAGGCTTGAGGATGTGGTCCAAAATAACTTTCATAACTAGGTATGGGCACTATGAATTTTTAGTAATGTCTTTTAGGATGACCAACACACCTGCAACCTTCATGAGTTTGATCAATAGGGTTTCAAACTATTTCTAGATTCTTTTGTTATTGTGATTATGTCACGCTCAGGGAGGGTACCCTAAACGTGAATAACACTGGAAGACCATTATTTTTCCTCAAGTGAACCACTTAGTCCAACCACACATTCATTCAATCATATTCTATCAGCGAAAGACTCAACTCATTAAGATTATTATTCATAAATAAGGCCAAAGGCCAATTATCTATCCAATTAACAACTAGAAGAATAAAACTAGTCAAAACAAAACTAATCAACATCATCAACACTCTAGTCTATGAAGCCTCTATTAAAAATCTAGGAGGTGGCAATGACAGGTTCATGGCTACCACAAATCAAACAAAGGAAAGCTAACTCAAAGTTGGAAAGATAACTGTGGTATCTTCTAGAGACAAAGAGGACTCACCAACTAGCTGAAAATGAATAGATCTTCAATCGATGCACCTATTGATGATCTCTAGTACATGTTTCTACATCATGAAATGATGCAGGCCCAAATGGACACTAGCCCAAATATATGTCAGCACATAGAATGTATGAGTATGTAAAATAGTAGAATAGAACATGCATCAAGGTAGAATTAAATCAACTCAAAGATCTCAAATTGGGAAGGTGAACAACTCAATAAAGATATTCTAAGTCTAAAAAAGAATAATATTTAGACAGTGACTAATCATATACAATCCAATCCAAACCAGTCCAATCCAACTCAGAGTATTAACAAAACCTATATGAGAGTTTCTCTTATCCTACAACCATCACTTATGAGCCAATGATAGTGAAACAAGCCGATGTTGTTGCCACATTCGTCCTTACCTTACAAGGTTAGGAAAGAATCAACAATCATGGATCCATAACCAATCAATTCCTATCATGTCAAGACAATAATTTGGAAAATATCTGACTTTAATGGTTTAATTCTCTCCTACATTTGGCTACGTAGTTATTGGGTTCTAGTTATTACTTACTCTTTCCCAATTCGGTGCTCGATACTTCTCCTAAGACTCAAGCTCATAAGACAATCAATCCAAATCAAACCAAATTAGTAAGTCTCTTTTGGACTCTTTTCAACTCACTCATTCTTATCAAGTCAATCCTTTCAATCAATCAATTTCCCAATCTTTGTCATTCATTTAGTTAAGAGAGGTATTAGACAATCATTTATGACAACATTCAGGACTATCAATTTATCGATACTATTAATAATATCATCACACTCACATTACAATCACTATCATACATTCACAATTCAAGGCTCTAAACTCAATCTTAAGATGTATTCAATTCAATATCAATCAAAATGTTACTAGGGTTTAAGTAAACAAGTGTTTCAAACCATGTGTTCACATAATCAATTTGTAGAAAAATCAATATTTCATCAATAATCAGTAAAACATGTATATTTTTAAGACACAAAATTCTCAAGAAATACAATCATGGAGACTCAATCCATACAAAATTAATCTGTCACAATCATGGGCACATGGAGGAATATAATCCATGTTTTAGTTTAGCCTTATATACCTAGACTCAAAGAATAATTGAAGATTCGAAGAGACCTTACTCGAAGAGTTGAACCCTAGCCTTTCTCCTCTTCTCCCATCCTTGCTCTCAATTTATCTAAGTGTTAATCAGATTATTATGCATACAAAGTAATGATAAGGGACTTAATTTAGTCCTAAAAAATTAGGGTTTTAGTCTAAGAGGGTGGGAATAGACAAATTTACCCTTATTAAAATTCTAAAATTTATTGCCTATGAGTCATTATTATGACTCGTAGAAATGTCTACGGGTCGTCATCTTCAGTTGTGAAACTGGGATGGAAAATGCTGGGGTCTACCACTCAAGTCCCTGCCTTGGTATTATTTCCTCGATTCGAGTCCATAGCCTTACTTTGCAGTGGTTTGATTCCATAGTCTTTATAATCCTTGGTTTAAGTCCCTCCCTCCTTACTTGCTTTTATTCAAGTCGTTAGCTACTATTACCCAGTTCAAATTCGTGGTCTCTCTTGAATGTGGTTCGAGTCCATGATTACCTATTATCGAGGTTCAAGTCGTTGGTCTTTTTTACACGTGGTCTGAGTCCACGATTATCTACACCTTGGTTTAAGTCCTTTGTTATTATCAAATATTGATTCAAGTCTATGATATTTTTATGATTGTTTGGTTCGAGTCCTTAACTCTTGTCAGCATTGGGCTAAAGCTTCAGGCTTACAGAATGGTTTGGTATAAGTTTGTGGAAGGTTGTGGCATTATTGGAACTTCATCATATTCTCTAATTTTACTCCAAATATCCTTACTCATGTTGGTCTTATAGGAATCCATTCAGGGGTTACTTTATAATGTGCACAAGCGTACCTATCATTTTTCTGGGAGCCCAGCGGATTTAGCTAGTTTCTCTTACTTTGTGAGTTTAGTATACTTGTGTATATACCTACCATTACTTCTTGATCTATCTTTGGTTGTGATTAGTTTCTTGCATTTCGGTTTACTTTTGCTTATCTTGGGCAGTCTACCTATGATGCCTACTAGGTACCTATTGCTTTGATACTCATACTACACTCTATATTTACTTTCATGATGCAGGTCTGAGTACTAGCTATCGGCTTTGATTTGAGCCAGCTGCAGTCTTGATTAGAGGCGAGGGTGAGTACATAGCATTCAGGATTTACTTATCTCCCTCTGTACATTTATTTTTGCCTGTGTTTTGCTTTATGAGAAAGCTTTGTTTTTGTGGTCCACTTTTGGGACTTATACTCATTTTATAGTAGCTATGTACATGTGACTTCCAAGTTTTGGGAGAGATATTTTATCTGTATATATCTCATTTCTCTTTCATTGTTCATTAGTATTCTTATTACTTCATTATTATATTTAGTTAGAATTGTTGGTCTTCTACCCAGACATCCCATTACTCACAGTTCTGATATATGAGTTGGCTAGCCTACTCATGGGTCATAGTAGCCACTATTATGTCTTGAGAAATCAAGTTGTGACCAGTTGGTATCAGAGCCCTAGGTTCACCGGTGTCACTTGTATAGAGCAAATATCTTGTGTCTCTTTTGTATTGCTGTCGTACATGTTGTGTCTTATAAATTTCTAAAAATCTCACTTATTCCACTCTTTTACAGGATGGATTGCATGTGTCCTAGGGGTAGAGGATGACCCCGAGGTTACGCCAAGGCTACATCCCTAGCACAGGACAGAGCGCAGACTCTAGAGCCAGAGGTGGAGCCACTAATAGCTCTAGTACATCATCTACCGGTGGGGCTGGGACCATCCCAACCACCGCCTGTACAAGGTACAACTGTGAAACATCAACCTATGTTCACCCAGATATGGGTTGCTTTTGGGGGTATGCAGCATGCTTAAACTCTATATGCTACAGCACCACAGGGTCAGCTTGCACCGAAGGTTCCAGTAATTCAACAGCCATCGGCACCTACTGCTCAGCCTGATTATTTAGAAGGCATCATACATTTCGGGAGAAAAAGATGCTCGAGTAGTTTCTTAGACTATCACCATTGACGTTTTCTAGGGTTGTTGGTAAGGACTCCCATGAGATTTTACTTACTTAATGCCAGCGGATATAGACTTTAGGTCTAATGGATTTGAGAGGAGCCAAATTCACTGCTTATCAGTTAGACAATCTTTCCCAGTAGTGGTGGCATTCTTATTTAGAGACTAGGCCAACAGGGTCTTCACCGGTGTCGTGGCCTGAGGGTTTAGAGGCTTTTTTTGGCATGGTTTATTCTTAGGAAAGTTAGAGATCATCTTCAAGATTAGTTTTCATACTCTGAGCAGCGCTCCATGACCATATCGGAGTACGAGTTCAGATTCCATAAACTCTCCAGGTATGCCACTATGATTTTACCTACTGAGGAGAGAGTTGGTGCTTCATTAGATGATTGAGGCTCTAGTTGTGGGTTGAGATTCAGTCTTTAGTCTTAACAAGTCGCTCATTTTTGAATGTGGTAAACCATAGTCGCACTCTTGAGCAGCTCTATTATGAGGTCCAAAAGGGCAGCGAAAAGAAAGATAAATAGGAGGATAGCCAAGATGGGACCTTCTTTAGACCCGGGGAGTCCTATAAATAATCTCGATAGAGATTTTAGTGGGGATATTCCATCCGTCCCTTCTAGGCCTCTCTTCTTACTTCAGAGGGTGACTAGCACTATCATAGTAAGTCTAGTGCTGATCCAAGTCAAGGTTGAGGTGGTTCATAGATGGGTTCTTTTGATCGAGGTTGCCGACCTCCATCTTGGAGATAACCTTCATAGGTATGCTGTGAGTGTGGGCAGCTAGATCATTGGTCCTATGAGTGCCCTCTCTATAGTCCAGCCATACAACCTCCACTGGCATCTAGACCTGAACCATTAGCAGCATCTCCAGTTAGAGGCGGAGGCCAGTGCTAGGACCTTAGGGATGGTCATCAAGTGCATGGGAATGTACTCAAGGATACAAGGTAGGAGGTATAGTCGATGCGTAGGGTAGAGGAGCCTAGGCCCCCTTTTATGCCGCTCCAGCTAGAGTAGAGGCTGAGGCCTCGGACGATGTGATCAAATATATAGTTTTATTATGTCGTCATCCTGCATCTTCTTTATTTGATCCAATATCCACCTATTATTATGTATTTGTATATTGTGTCCCTCACTAAATATGAGTCTAGAGCCCTTAGTTGAGATATTGTGTGTTTCGACAAAAGTAGGTGATTCTTTTATAGTGTATCAGTTCTTTAGATACTATGTGGTGATTATTCAATGGTGAGACAGTAGGGTTGACCTCATTTTTGTTGACATGGTGGATTTTGACTTGATTCTGGGCATGGACTAGTTATCTCCTCAACGTGCGATTTAAGATTTCTATGACAAGACCGTTACCTTAGCCAAATAGGGTATTGTTTGGCGGTTGTGTTTGTGTTTAGAGAGCTAGGGTTTTCATTCAATTGATCCTTAATGAGGTTCACAATTCTAGATATTTTATTCCTCAGGGCAGACTAAGATGTATCGTGACTTAAGGCAGCACTAATAGTAGAACGGCATGAACAAATATATTATAGACTATGTTTCACGTTGTTTGACTTGTCAGCAATTAAGGACGATTATTTGAGGCCTTGTTGCGAGATTTAAAGACTACCCATTCCCGACTAGAAGTGCGAGTGGATCACCATGGAATTTATTGTGGGGTTGTCTCATACTTATCATGGTCTTGATAATATTTGGGTCATCGTGGATCGATTGACCAAGTCGACACACTTCATCCCTATACACATTTCCTATAATTTCGAGAGTTTGGCCTGTATCTACATTCGAGAGGTAGTTTGTCTTCATGGTGTGCCTGTCTCTATCATCTCAGAATAGGGCTCATAGTTCATATCTAACTTTTGGAGGACATTTTAGGAGGAGTTGGGTACTTATGTTGACCTTAGCACAACTTTCTACCTGTAGACTGATGGTCAATTAGAGTGCACTATTCAGGTTCTCGAGGATATGTTGTGGGTTTATGTTATGGATTTTTGAGGTCAGTGGGACCAGTTCTTTCATTTGATGGAGTTTTCGTACAATAAAATCTACCACTCTAGTATTCATATGGCCCCACTCGAGGCCTTAAATGGTAGGAATTGTCGCTCTCTGATTGGTTGGTTTGAATCTAAGGAGCCCAAGCCATATGGTATAGACTTGATATGGAAGGCCATATATCATGTGAGAGTGATTAAGAATATACTTAGGGCAGAGTTATACAGGTTGTAGGCATCGGCTATTGAGATTTATCGTTGGTGACAAAGTATTCCTCCATGGATCTCCCATGATGGGCATGATGAGATTTAGGAGGCGGGTCAAGCTTAGACGCAGGTATATTGGCCCTTTTGAGATATTGAGAACCGTTGGCCAGGTTGCATATGAGTTAGCTTTACCTCCGACCTTTTCAGATATTCATCCGATCTTTCATGTTTTAATGCTGCACAAGTATGTTTCAAATGAGTCCCATGTGCTTCAATATGACACGATTGACATGGATGATCGTTTGACCTTTATTGAGGAGCAAATAGCTATTTTGGCCAGAGATGTCAAGGAGTTGCGTCAAGAGCCATTCCTGTAGTTAAGGTCCGCTGGAGGCATTATCCCTTCAAGGAGGCTACCTAAGAGATAGAGTAGGAGATGCAGGCACAGTTCCCCAGCTTATTTGAGCCTTCATGTACTTCATGAATCTTACTTTCGTGGAAAAAATTTCTTTCAGTAGTGGATATTGTAATGACCCTCTATGTCATTTTAGAAATAAAGCATTCATTTCATAGTTTAGAGCATTCCTGTAGCGACTCAAAGTCATTTATGACTTGCTGTCAATAATTATTCAGTCGTCTGGTCGTTCATTTAGGCTTTATGCCCATTTCCCTATATTAGAGTTTTTATAACTTAAAAAGTTGAGTAGGTCATAACTTCAGGAAAATGACCTTAGAAAGAAATTATGATGGTTCCATCAGCTCCGGAATGGCCAAAGTAGGCTAGTACCATGGTCGACACTAGTATCGGGGCAATTAATATGTGTTAGGGGATATTTGGCACTTTTGACATTAAAATTTATCCTATGATTGACTTTGGTCAATATTCATGAAACACGTGATCGGATGAAAATTTTCAGAGCGCGGTTAATTTTAGAAATTCAAGTTTTGTCTAGCATGACCCTTCATTCTCTTTCCGATGCTTCAAGTCTAATCCTGAGACCTGTTATGGAATTAGGCCCAAAAGCTAGATTGGATGATTTTCTAAGGGGATTCCAGTGGTGTGATCAGAACTAGGATTTAAGACTTCCTTTTAGGTAAATGTCAATTGTGTTGCATATTTTGTTGTAGCTGACTTTTGGTATAAATTGTGTTCCTTTTTGGAACATAAGTTGAGTGTAATAATTAGAACCCATTTTAGAGTCAATTCTAGGAGTTAAAGAGCGGGTCCCACAATTCCTAATTTTTGAGTCCAAAATTGGCCCATCTCTAAATTCATTAATTTTAATGTCATAACGACCACATTAAAGTTATGATTCCATTTTTGGTAGTGTGGCAAGGATTAGAGGCTGTTCAAAAGGGAAAAGATCAGATTTCATGTGTTAGAGCACGCACGGTCGGCGTACAGGTAGGCGACATTTTCCCATATTTAGACTTGGCATGGTTAGCCAATTGTATACTTATTTGTATGAATTTGAGGGTGTTTGAGAGTCGGGCATGCTAAATTTCTAGAATTCATATCGTAGACTCTATTTTCAAGAAATTCAGTTGTTAAAGCATGTCTCTTGTTATTGTATATCACCCATACCTTGTGGTATGTGTTGTGCCTTTGATTTATGTCATACTTAGCCTAGGCTTAGACTAGTGATTTCCATATACTTGTGTGAATTTGGTGCCGTCTAGCATCGGAACTTCTCCGATATCGCTTTGGGCAACTTAGTTCCCTGTACATTGATATAACAGACTATAGTCTTATCAGTTACACATCTTTGAATCGTTACCTCAACACTGTTCTAATCTTTTATCGGTCCTGTATTACTTGGTTATTTGTTCTGGAAGTCAATTCGTCGAATCTTGTTGGATGTGGTTTGGGTTGCAGTTATTTATTGATGGAACTCGGATTGGGGGTACTCCCCCTGATGCTCGGTTGGCCGGTAATCCTAATTTTTCCGATTCTCCGCTGACATGGTTTAAGTTCTCAATTCACTCCATTGGATGGGGTTCAAGATCCTGCCTTAGTATTGTTACCTCAGTTCGATTCCCTAGCCTTGCTTGGTAGTGGTTCGAGTCCACTGCCTTAATTAGCATTTAATGATCCTCTCAGTCATTTTCTTTATTCTCGGATCTTTTCACTATATAGAGCTTTCCTGCAGCGATCCCAAGTCATTTGTGACTTGTTGGCAGTGACAGATCGGTCGCTTGGTCGTTTGTTTGCGTTTTATGCCTATTTCCCTAATCTGGATCTCTTATAACTTAAAAATTTGAGTTCGGTCATAACTTCATATAAATGACCTTAGAACAAAATCTAATGGTTCCATCAGCTCCAGAATTTCCAAATTAGGCTAATAGGATGGTTTACATGAGTATCGAGGTAATTAGTACAAGTTTAGGACCATTTGGCACTTCTGCCTTTAAAATTTAGCCTATGGTTGACTTTGGTCAACATTCTTGTAAAAGATGTGTTACACCCCACATTCTTGAACTCAGAAGGTTCCTTAAGTTACTTAAAAGCTATCATGTGAGCCCCCTAAGTTACTACACCATCAAACGACTCTAAGGAAGGGAGGATGTGATACCCCATAGTAGAGAAGGTTGGAAATAGAGTCATAAGAATCCAGAAGGAATTGGAGGCTAAGAAATGAGTCATAGGACTCGATTTACCTACGTAAGCTACTAAGTTAAGAGTCTTATACACTTAAGTTACTTAAGGATATATCAAGCTTACGTAGTGTGGATTACCTCGGCTCTTAAGACAAGACGAGATAATGAAACCACAAGGAAGAGCATAAAATTACGCGGGGAAGACAATGGGAGGGTGACACGTGGCAGCACCTCAAGCAAGCAGGTGACCCACCTGCTTGGGGGAGGTGGGCCCTACTACCACGTGGCAGCCCCTCCTTGATTGCATGGATGCGGTGGACCAATAGGGGTTGGAAACGTGTCACCTCTAGGGGCTGACACGTGTCACTCCCTAGGACCACATATATATGTGTATATACAGCATACACTTCAGTTCCTTGCTCAAAATTCAGCCAAAACAAGGGAACAAACCCTAAACCTAAAAAGGAGAGGGGCGACGACTTTGAGAAAAAAAAAGAGGTAAGACCTGATTTTGCTCCGTAAATTAATTATCTAGCGTATACCACGATGATATGGAAGTATTAGTAGTATAAAATTAGAGTTTGGTGCAGCAAAAAAACGGACAGCAAGCTGCCACGACGTTACAGCGCGCTAACAGAAGTTCCGAGGCGCGATTTCGGCGAGTTCTAGCCAATTTCGGGAAAGGTAAGGACTTCCCCTCTAAATTTAAGTTTATTATGTTATTATAGGGTGTATTACACACCTTTTGGGCTGCTGGAAGTTGGGAAAAAGTTGAGAAAACTTCGACATTCGAAATAAACTAAATTGGAATCGTTATAGTTAAATTGTTGTCGAAATATGGTGTTGTGCGCGTGGGGGCTTCTGCTGGTTCTGTTGTGGCGTGTTGAAGGGCCTAAAAGTGTACTAAATGAGGTGGGGGATATTCTTGTTACAGCCACATGACCCCCCGCTTCGTACGGTTAAAGGTTTCGCAAAATAGAAACTAGAAACCCTCTTTTGGTATCATTTTTTTGAATAAGTCGTTTGGAGTTTATGTTGTATATTGTTGGTGTGAATTGCTTCAGTTTGTTGTTGGTTGTCTGTAGGTCTTAGGGACCTAATTGGAAATTTGGATAGGGCACATTATAGGGGAGGTGCTGCCCAATTTTCGTTGACGCCTTAGCGAATAATAGAACTAGTCGGGGAAACGACTAAGGAAATCGATTCCATTAATACTAAGGTGTAACCTAGGGGGATGGAAAGTTAAAAGAAGTTGATATTCATATTACTTTCATGTTGAGTAGGTTCAAAGGATGGCGAGGTAAGCAGGATAAGGAATAATTCAGACATGGTATGTAAAGCTTTCTTTTGACGTATTTTTAGAATAAGTATGTAGAGCTATATTTCTTTTCTTTTGGCATGTCTTAGATGTAAGCTATAAATGATATGTATATGACATTTGGGATTCAATCCATTCGTAAGGTCCTGAGTATAAGTCGAGACTCTCGTTTACTTCTTGATATTAGAACTCCTGCAATAACTGAGTCATTGCCTTTAAGTCTTCTATGTGATGAAAACTAGTACATGTAAAGACTATCTCTTCTTAATGTTAAGTGAAATTATATATGATATAGGTTTAGAGAAAATTCCAATTATGAGTTCTGAGTATAATTCGTGACTTGTAGTCACTTTTGACTATTAAAATTCTGAAAGTAGTAAAACTATTATTCTCGAGCCTGCTATATAGTGAATAGTAAGTGGAGATACAAGCTCCTTTTCTTGAAGGCTCTAAAACGATCAATGTCTTTGATTGCATAAATGTGTCTCTGATTGCATAACTATGTCTCTGATTGCATAACCGTGTCTCTAATTGTATAAATCATATTTCTAATTGCATAAGCTATGTAGCATTGTCTTGATGCATGTCTGTGATTCCGGATGCCCCAATAGATGTAACACCTAATGACATCTAAAGGTCACTACGGATAAGCACCTTCCTGGTCTTCAGGTGGCGGTTCACTTGAGTGTTTCATTGAGTCTCATAGGGTGACTTAGTTGCATATAGTTTCTCATTACTCTATCGTGCATGCTGTAACCCTTCTTTCTTCACATATCACGATGGGCCGGATATTATATCGAGAGCAGCTTTACTACTTCTTTCACCGCGTCCCAGGCCGGATGTGTATAGTTCCACACACGAGGAGATGATGTCGTACGTGAGGTATGATATATGTTATATATTATGATGATACGATTATTCACCGAGTCCCGTGCCGGCTATAATATTATAGTATATATGGCAAAATAAGGAAGGAACACCGAGTCCCTCCTTAGAAGGCCGGGTACGGTATGTATATTATGATGGTACGCTATAGATGTACACCACTCCATTCACCGAGTCCCTCACTAAAAGGGCCGAATACTTTATGTAGGCATGCATATGAGATTAGACTGATACATTTGCGACTCCGAGCCCCGTAGTGAATCGGATGTAATACGATGACATACATGATAAGATTATACCATATACGATGATATGATACTGTATACGATGATATGATGAAATGAAATACATGATGATACGATGACATGTGAATATGAGAAAATGATTATGACACCGAGTTCACTAGTGGGTCGGGTACAACATATGATGATGTGTATGATTTACGTGTCCTAAGGTGCAGGTACAGTAATTCGTTAAGTTGTTATACTTATCCCCTGCATCCCTATTTCAGTTATGGTCTCAATTACGATGTGTTATGCTTTATATACTCAGTACATATATCATACCGCCCGCCCTTTTCTTGGGGGGCTGCATTTTATACCACAGGTACAGATGTTCATTCTGGAGATACGTCAGCTTAGGAGTTCCTCTCAGCTATGTCGGAAGTGCTTCACTGCTCTTGAGCCTAATTTTTGATACTAATCTCTAAATGTATATATTTGTACATTCAGGGGTACGGCGGGGGCCCTGTCCCGCCATAGTGGCTATTACTATTCCTAGAGGTCTGTAGACATATGGATGTGGGTTGTTAGTGAGTTTATTTCAGTTGTGCCTATACGGCATGTTGTGAATGTTTTTTTGTTATAGCAGCCTTGTCGGCTTGTATGCCCTTATATGTTATGAGACGAGTGAAAGAGGCCATACGTACATGAAAAAGTTTTAACTCATTGGGGTGTTGTGTGAGTAGTATGACCTTGTTCATGGTTCAATATGACTATAACTAATGGGCAGGTATATGGGGGTTCAGGTCGGACCCCAGTCGCGGCTTACGTGGTTGGGTCGTGAAAGAAGTGGTATCAGAACAGTTCGTCCTTAGAATGTCTACAGACCGTGTCTAGTAGAGTCTTGTTTATCGGTGTGTTGTGCACCATATCTATAGATAGGAGGCTACAGGACATTTAAGATGTTACTTTCTTTCATATCTAAGATCGTGCGATAGAGTCGAGCCATAGGAAATGAAATTACTCATACTAACCTGCAGTTTTAGCAGGAGGACAACGCCTATAGAAGAAAGTAACTGACAATATTGGATGTTACGAAGAACACAGGTAAGCAAAGGCACGAAGGACCTATATTAGGTAAGGTGTTGCAATACAATTGATATATAAAGTTGGAAAATGAAAGGAAAATTATACAGGAAAGTGCAACAGGTGCAGCTCGAGGGGACATACGAGGTAAGTCCATGTTCATACTGCTAATGTGGGTGCCCTGTGTGGCTGCGATCTGAGATAATATAAATATATATGTGTTCCCTGGGTGGCTGTGATATGATACGATACGAATATATATTTGTGTGCCCTGTGAGGCATTGTTGGTATTTTTTGTGTGCAGCTGTTGAGATAGTAAGAAATACAGAGGAAACTTTGCCCAAATTTTCCTAGAAATAAGAGGAGAATGAGATACAAGGCTGTAGTATGTCTTGAAAGGTTGTTCTCGCAACAATGATGAGATTTGACTAAACGAGTATGGCTGACCTCAAGAAATAAGTTAATTGTTGAGTTAATGGCAATAGAAACTAGGAGGTCGGTACTGGAATAGTAGAACAAAGTTAGAAAGGACCTATAAGCCAAAGAAGATGACTTAGAGAAGACTAATAGATCGGCATAAAACGATATAGTAAGGCATCTCCTGAATTGATACACAGGAATAAACTATGACGAGTTATAGTTAAAAGAAGTAACAGTATGGTCAAGACAAGAGTACAAAGGGAAAAGAATAGTGATGGATATAAAGTAGTAATAAGATAGCTTGTGAGACATTAAGGATAAGACTAACTAAGAAAGGTAAGTAACCCATAGTAAGAATCGTGAAGAAAGTCAAGTGGTGTTATACTATGGGACTAATTACGAACAGGGTACCAGGTGAATATAACAAACACCATTATGAGAATAAGTAAAGTGTAGTAAGGAATTAACTAGAAGGTATGACGTGGTCCATGTAAATGGAATGTAAAGATAGGTGTGGAACGAAAAAGCAAGCTATGGAACAAATAAGGAAGATTTATCAAGTTCCATAAGGAAAGTTTCGAATAAAGGTTATATGATGACGAAAAGGATAGCTAGTGCAAGGAAATAAAGGGTAATATGGAATTCCTTACGCCCAACCAAAAATGGAAATAAGCTGAAGGAATAATATAGAAGTTCTAATAGAGGCACTTAAGATAGATGTGATTAATTAAGTATGAGTATCGAACAAAAGGAGAAATAGACAGTTACGAATTGGAGGTATAGTAAGATGAAAAGGTATTAAGACAAGGCCACTACTACAACGAAGTTGAGATGGTTTTAAGCAGGATTAAAAGTGAGCCTTAAGCACCTCAAAAAAATGAAAGTTTAAAAGGCATAAAGAAGTATTGTGTTTACGTGACTCCACCTTGATGATTAGTGAGATCCTGCAAGGAGAGGGAATGTCGATTTGCAGAACAATTGCTGCATTACGAGATTATTAGAAGAATAAGCGGTGTCCACTTGAATAAGGTTAGTCTAATAATGGAGGTTGAAATACGAATTATCAAAGTGTAAGTACTCTCGAGTGGAGAATTCGAACCAATTACGAGCCGCGCTAATTACTGATTGGGATGAATAGAATGTAGCTTTGAATGTACTGCTACATTATGGGTATTACTCGAGTATCAACCATTAAAGGAGATTTTATACGATACATTGCGAATACTAAATCACCCTACGATTGTGCTAGGGTTTCCTAGAAAGGCAACCTAACGTGGGGATGATTTAACAGAAGATGTAGATATGGTGCAGTACGTTAAATATGTTAGAGTAGAATCATTCGCGTGTGAATAGCTGAAATAAATGGAGGATGATATAGGTACACCCTAAAAGGGGGGAAAGTAGACAAGAGAAGTACAAACGTAAGAGAAAATCAACCGACGCTATCGTATGCAAATAGGAACTCTTAAACTTCAAACGAGACCCCATAAGGGATGGACGTGATCATACCCGCACTAATGCATCGGATTCTGCCAAAACTCCAAAGTTAAGCATGCTTGGGTGAGAGTAGCATTGGGATGGGTGACCCCCTGGGAAGTGAAAAAGGGAATGAAACAAGTATGACAAAAAGAGATTATAAGTGCGTGTTAGTACAATGACACATATAGAACAGAGTAAGCCAAGAAAAGAAAAGACTATGACTAAATTGGAACGCACCTCGTGCAAATGGCACAAGAATAATTGTGCAGCCTATGAGCATTGGAATACTAAGAGTAAGATCAAGTGATTACTCGATAAAATGAAATCCATAATAGCAAGGTAACTGCCATACTTAGAATCTATTCAAGGAAAGTGGAAGAGGGTTCGGGGCAGAACTATTAAGATATAATCGGTATTAAGGACAAAAGCCCTAGTGAAGCTCTGACCTCGACTAAAGAAGGTAAGCCACTAGTATAGCGATGCTAAGGCATTTTCTGAATTGCTCTTAGTACCTATACACGTTTGTGTAAGAATTATAGCATAATGTTTGGTAATAAAACTAGACAGAAGTGGAGTCTCAGAGGCTTGATAGCCTATTATGGGGGATGCAAATCCTGACTTGGAGATGGAATGCGATTAGTGTAGGTTATAGTGCAGGTTGATCTCGCACTCTACGGAAGTATAAGTTCATATGGGTTATGGTAGATAAGCTGACAAAATCAACCCATTTTCTTCCAATTAGGAAGGTATATTCAGCTAAGGTTTATACGAGATGACATAGCAAGGAAACAATAAGATTTCACGGGATTCCCACATCTATTATCTCGGACGGAGAAGTTCAACCTATGGCTAACCACTAGAGATCATCCCGATAAGGATTGGGAACACAGGTG
Organism: Solanum dulcamara; assembly: GCF_947179165.1. NCBI lineage: Eukaryota > Viridiplantae > Streptophyta > Magnoliopsida > Solanales > Solanaceae > Solanum > Solanum dulcamara. The sequence goes on from NC_077242.1 coordinate 44,257,079, forward strand.
AATCTTAGTATAACATTTTGCCCTTCGGTTAATGGATATGGCTGGAGGGGATCCAGTAAGTTATTGATAAAGTAAAGCTTATTCTCGGATAAGATATCGATTAGCAGCCTAGAGTCGGCAAGAAGGGGTTACATTAGCCCTTCTTAGGTCATTCGTAGAACAAAGACAGCTACCTATGAGTTGGACCTACGGTCCGATTTGAAACAATACATTCAGTTTTCATAGATCAATGCTACGCAAGCATATAAACGACACTCCCAGAATATTTCCCGTGGAGAAGGTCCACGTAACAGGGAGTTATCCTACGAGGGGCAACCTATTTCTATCCGAGATAAGCAGATTAAAAGGGTTGCGAACTAAGGGCGTAGCTTCTGTCAAGGTACTATGGCGGAATAAAAATTGTGAAGAAATAACCTGGGAAGTTGATGAGGACAAGAAACACAGGTATCCATACCTATTCTCGTTGTCTATAGATAACCCCCACTCCTGGAACTCGTATATTAATTACTTGGATGAAAATGTATGTTACTGCAATAGAAAGGAATCTCCCTACAATTTGTATAAAGTCTTAAGGGAAGTTTTATTCAACGTTCGGGGACGAATGTTCTAAAGGGGGGAAGGATGTTACACCCCACATTCTTGAACTCGGAAGGTTCCTTAAGATACTTAGAATCTATCATGTGATCCCCCTAAGTTACGACACCATCAAACGACTCTAAGGAAGGGAGGATGTGATACCCCATAGTAGAGAAGGTTGGAAATAGAGTCATAAGAATTCGGAAGGAATTGGAGGCTAAGAAATGAGTCGTAGGACTCGATTTACCTACGTAAGCTACTAAGTTAAGAGTCTTATACACTTAAGTTACTTAAGGATATATCAAGCTTACGTAGTGCGGATTACATCGGCTCTTAAGACAAGACGAGATTATGAAACCACGAGGAAGAGAAAAAAATTACGCGGGGCAGCCAATGGGAGGGTGGCACGTGGCATCACCTCAAGCAAGAAGGTGACCCACCTGCTTGGGGTCAAGTAGGTGACTCACCTGCTTGGGGGAGGTAGGCCCCACTGCCACATGGCAGCCCCTCCTTGATTGCATGGATGCGGTGGTGCAATCGGGGCTAGACACATGTCACCTCTAGGGGATGACACATGTAACTCCCTAGGACCACATATATATGTGTATATACAGCATACACTTCAGTTCCTTGCTCAAACTTCAGCCAAAACAAGGGAACAAACCCTAAAGCTAAAAAGGGGAGGGGCGACGACTTTGAGAAAAAAAAAGAGGTAAGTCCCGATTTTGCTCCGTAAATTAATTATCTAGCGTATACCACGATGATATGGAAGTATTAGTAGTATAAAATTAGAGTTTGGTGTAGCAAAAAAACGGACAGCAAGCTGCCACGATGTTACAGCGCGCTAACAGAAGTTCCGAGGTGCGATTTCGGCGAGTTCTAGCCAATTTCGGGAAAGGTAAGGACTTCCCCTCTAAATTGAAGTTTATTATGTTATTATAGGGTGTATTACACACCTTTTGGGCTTCTGGAAGTTGGGAAAAAGTAGGGAAAAGTTCGACATTTGAAATAAACTAAATTGGAATTGTTATAGTTAAATTATTGTCGAAATAAGGTGTTGTGCGCGTGGGGGCTTTTTCTGGTTGTGTTGTGGCGTGTTTCAGGTCCTAAAAGTGTTCTAAATAATGTGGGGGAGCGTCTGGTTACAGACACACTACCCCCCACTTCGTACGGTTAAAGGTTTCGCAAAATAGAAACTAGAAACCCTCTTTTGGTATCATTTTTTTGAATAAGTCGTTTCGAGTTTATGTTGTATATTGTTGGTGTGAATTGCTATAGATTGTTGTTGGTTGGCTCTAGGTCTTAGGGACGTAATTGTAAATTTGGATAGGGCACATTATAGGGGAGGTGCTGCCCAATTTTCGTCGATGCCTTAGCGAATTACAGAACTAGTCGGGGAGGTGCTGCCTAATTTTTGATACTAATCTCTAAATGTATATATTTGTACATTCAGGGGTACGGCGGGGGCCCTGTCCCGCCATAGTGGCTATTACTATTCCTAGAGGTCTGTAGACATATGGATGTGGGTTGTTAGTGAGTTCATTTCGGTTGTGCCTATACGGCATATTGTGAATGTTTTTTTGTTATAGCAGCCTTGTCGGCTTGTATGCCCTTATATGTTATGAGACGAGTGAAAGAGGCCATACGTACATGAAAAAGTTTTAACTCATTGGGGTGTTGTGTGAGTAGTATGACCTTGTTCATGGTTCAATATGACTATAACTAATAGGCAGGTATACGGGGGTTCAGGTCGAACCCCAGTCGCAGTCTACGGGGTTGGATCATGACAACCTGCTCGGTTTGAAATTCTGTCAGCGTGGTTAGCTCCAAAATATCGATTTTAGTCTAGAATGACCTATCGTTCATTTCCTTAGGCTTTCGGTCTCATTATGGAATTAGGCTCAAAATGGCATTTTGGTATGAGATCCACTTTTAGTCTAATGACCTCGTATGGAAATTTCAACTGCTCCGTTGAGTCAGAAATATTAAATTTGGTGGGATATCAGTTCTCATTTGCACGCACGGGATTTCAAAAGAATTTTGAGCACCCCGTCATAGTATTTGAACTTGGTGAATATCAATATTTCAGCTTATATCTGGTGCTGACAAATTTGTCAAAGCGATCGGGTAATAGTGTCGCATTTGCGAAGGTCCACCTGTTAAGTCTCTGAGTTCATGTAGGTCAATCGTATTCGCGAAGGGCTTGCTGGTTACTTTTCTCATTCATAGAGGTCTGGCGCATTCGCGGAGGTCTGAATGTTTATGCTTCATGATTATGGAGAACTATTCACCGCGATCGCGGAGAAAAGTTTCATCGGGTCCTCAGTAGTTATTTATATTTCACGATCAACCATTGCTTTTATCTTCAAGGGGAATTTTCACTCATTCCTAGGTTTAATTAGGCCATTCAAGAGTGAAACTTCAAGAGATTTTTGCAAGGAATCCATTGGTGAACTTGGAATTCTAGGGGAGGCTTCGTGTGAGTAAAAATCGTGAATTTATCCACTGTTCTTATCCTTCTTTAGTAAGATTTTCTCTGAAACTTGGAGTTCGATGTTATGATCATTTTAACTTTGTTTTGAGCGATTCTTAGGGATAAGTTGTGTGTTTTTTCACAAGGAACGTCATGGTATGATTAGTTTTGTCTGTTGAAGCATCGGTTGAGGTAAATTTGGTCCCTACAGAACTTCCCTCCTTTTTGAATTCTCCATTAATAGTGAAAGTTATGCATGCAATATTTCCCTTAATTTTTAGCATCAGAATGTGTTATGAATTGGAACACAAGTTCATTAACCTTAAATACACCTTTTCATGAAGTCAAATATGATATTCCCAATGTGGGTCCTACAATCCCGTTTTAGACCCAATTTTGGGTCCGTCTCTGAAAAATGTGAATTTGATGCCAAAATGACTGTATTGATGAGGTGATTACTATTTTTTTACCGTGGTGGTAATTGGAGGTGTTTTGGAGGTCGAGAACTTCAAATTGGAGGATTCATTGCGCGTGGGTTCGACTTCGAGTAGGCTACAGTCTCCTCTCTTTAGATGAACTCTATTAGATATAGTGTGGTATATTTTACATGTGACTTAGGTAAGTAATTGTTGATATTAGCATTCTTCCCATCCAATTCTATTTTCTTGTTCCCGAGTGAGATCTAGCCTATAATAGTCCCGTGAAATCTTTAGATTAGGTTGTAAGCCTTAGTTGTGGTGTTGACTTAGCATTGTTATCCTATTTAGGATTGATATTGATGGGCTTAAGCTAGGTTTGAGTTTTAGGTGCTTTATCAGGTATTTATGCCCTCTTTGCTAGGCGTAGCTTCCGATTTGGCTTATTAAGAGTAGAATACCCTTTATGATGGTGCTTGAGACCTCTGGGGCTCATTATAGTCATAGGTTTTGCTTAGTTCTGCTCGTTGGGGGCTGAGGTGACATATTTTGGGGTAAGGCATCGATCTTAGAGATACTTCTTCCCCTAGCTAATTTTGAGCCATGTCTTAATTTTTTACTTTTTTTAAGTCGTAGGTTTAGGATTCCTCGTTGTCTATTACCTATCGATGGGCTCGAGGAGAGATTGGATCCCAAGTTAGTCCATTTTATCCCTAATAATGTGGTTTAACTAGATGTTACCATTTATATTGTGTGTTCTTGTTTGGATACTAGTGATTACATGCTTGCATTGATTGAGCATATTCACTCATTTTGTGGTACGATCCTGATATTTCATTGGTTTTTAACTACTATTTAAGAGAAGGATTTCTCACACTTTAACTACTTTCAAATTAGTTTTAAAGGGAGTCGTACTATTAGGGATATTGTATATAGTTTTGAGATCTAGAAGGCATTGAGGACATACTCCTTTTATACTAATAGTTTCAGAGGCATCGAGGATACGCTTAGTTTTTATTGATATTTGGTGCTGCTTCTCGCTTTTATACATTGGCTACATTCAGGATGCCTTAGCCTGTACCTGATTATTCGATGCAGTGTCATCCTTTCTATATCGACTTGGCTACTCGCTCTCTGGTACCACTATGAGGATTTTGTATATCTATTTAAGACTTGGTTTGGGCGTAAGTAGTGTATACATACTTTCCATATCCCCTATGGGCCTCTCTAACTACTACACCACTGAACTGGATAAGGGAGTCGCATGGGTCCCATCTAGCTAGCTAGGGGCCAGGGTGGGTCTATACACTTATTGTTGTTGATCTCTGAAAGCCACTGATGATGTCACTGGGTTTTACTACAAACTTGTATTTATTAGCATTGCCTATCACCAGTATACTTGTATGGTGTAGTCCCCGACTTTAGTGAGGTTGGGGGTATGTTTGTCATTGTTTGTTCATTTCGGGGGTATGGGCCTCTAGTCGATTATTGTCTCATTATACTTGTCCATATCTCTTGTAGTACTTGTAGTTGGCACCTTCGATTATATTGGTAGTTGGTGTACGTCATATTTAAGTTGGATGGTGGTTGGTCCTTCCTACTAGGCTCATTCGAAGTAGTTCTTAGGTGGTTATGTGATTAGAGTTGCCAGTTAGCTTTGTATTTTCATTAGTAGACTCCTATGATGCATTCTTCGTGTTAATGGGTTATTAGATTGCGTTTCAGGTGCTTTCTTTGACTATGCTTCTTTACGTATGTCTTTGGTCTCCTTTTCTTATTACTTGTTATTATTGTGATAATTCATGATTAGTTACTTATGTAGTATTTACCAGATTATATGTTAATTATACTTTCTTGATCTATGGAGCTTAGTCGGCCTATACCTACTGAATACCAATTATTTGGTACTCATACTTCACTTTTTCCCCTATAGATCATAGTACGGGTTATCCTGATTGATTTGGACTGGTGCGGAGAAGCTTTTGATTCAGAGATTTTATGATCTCCTGTCATTCGGAGTCATCGATTTCTATCCATGCCATATTAGGACTAGTCTTCACTTCGTTCGAACACTTTCTGTAGTTATATTGTATTTGTAAAAACTTTGTACTTCTGTTTTAATTTAGATGCTCGATTACTGACTAATAATAGGTCTTAGGGTGGTTTCTTGTGTTTGTTTCAGTTGTCCTCTTTCTTCTCATTATTATTTATTTTTCACTTTATTTGTTAATCTTTTGCTTGATATCCCATTGCCTCTTGTTTTGGGTTGAGGGTTAAGGGTTAGGCTTATCTGCTAGTTGGTGTTAGCTAGTACCATCACAACTTAAGAAATTGGGTTGTGACAAGTTGGTATCAAAGCTCTAGGTTGCTCGGCATCGTTGGTATGAGAGCAATGCCAAATAGAGTCCTGAGGATTGGTGTAGAAACGTCTGCATCTCATCTTGGAAGGCTGTAGGGCATTTTTAGGGAATTCTATTCTTGACTCCTTATCATGTGTCCTTGCTTTTAATAAATTCTAAACTAATCATTTGTAATCCATTCTTTCTTAAAGGGATAGCATGAGTTTTCCCATGGACACGATCGGCGCATCAGTAGGTTTTACCAGAGTTTCGACCGATGGTTCTCAGTCTAAAGATGGGCTAGCAGTTCCCCATCAAGGTTGTGCTCAACATCAGAGTATGTCATGGAGTTTATTGAGAGGGCTGGGAAAACCCCACATCATTCCCTAAGGATCTAGACATGAGTCAAGAGTTCATTAGGGGATTATCCTTATTGCTCTATTTGGCATCAGAGCATTTGATAGCGTTGGGTCTACTTTTCCCTAGATTATCAACCACATGAGGGCACTGGAGTAGGCGTATTTTGAGTCATACAATGGTAGTAGTAACAGGCCTCTCCATAAGAATAGTGATGATAGCATCCCACTTCAAGGCGAGTATCAGTTTAGCAAGGGTCATCTTTATTCTCGACCCATCAGGACCACAAAGATAGTACCTCAGGTCTTAGGAGGTTTTGAGGAAGGATATTTGGTTCAAAACAGACAAGGTTCAAGTAAGACTTCTCAAGGTGAGCATATTGGGCCTTCAGGTGTTAGAGCTTATCCTATCCCATATGGGTCCTTTCAGCGGGAGGTTATTTGTGATGATTTCTATGAGGCTGGTAAGGAAAGCCACTTGGTTAGAGAGCATCGTAAAGCCCCGGTGAATTCGACTAGGAGAAGGGACACCTATGGCAGCCCGCCCGTTAAGGTGGTCCTGGAGTGGGCTAGGGCTCGAGGGGATCAGATTTGCTCCCTTTCTATCTCAGTCGAGTGATTACTGTGAATTCAACATCAGGGTGTTTTGACTGCTGTTCACTTTACCATTAGTCCCAAGAATGCCCTAGGTGAGATTTGATATTTCAGACTCCTCAAACTCACCAGAAAAGAGTTTTTGGGCCTTGTTGTACCTGTGGATATCATGTCCATCGACCTAAATATTTTCCGTGGACTAGTACTCATGTATAGTTTGCTCAGCCAGGTTAGTATTAGGGTTTTATGTCACCTCTAGTTAGAGGTAGAGCTCAGAGGGTTGCTGGTGATGCTTCAGTTTTTTAGACTAATGTCGGTCACGAATCATTCCATGCTTTTATGATTTAGCCTAAGGCTGAGGATCTAGATGTTTATGATATTTGCTTGAGTTCGTTGTTTTGCTCTATAGTGCTCATTTTAGGTGGTTTTTGGGGATTTGATATCCATACATATCTATTTAGCTTGTTAGTTACCTTCTGACTATTATCACTGCCTTATATGAACTTATGTGCATGTATTTTAACTCCATGGCTGATTTCTTTTAATAGTGGATAGCCTAAGTCAATTTCCTATTTTGATTAGTAACAGTTGAGCAACTCTCTATGCCTTACCTTAGTGGTATTAATTTGAGTTACGGATGGGCTAGTTAGCCTTCCCTTTCATCTCTCTTACTATTGAATTTTCTATGGTTCCGATCCTTGTTAGATAGGTGGCTAGACCATCTTTGGTAGTTTTTAGAGTGGTGGTGCTTATGGATTTTTTTGGATTAGAAGGTCTCCTTAGTTGCATGTGGTCTCGTTGAGTTAGCAGTTAAAAGGCTCCTTGTACCTTTTTACATGGCTAGTATTTCCTCAATTAGTATTTGTCCCCTATTATTTTAGTTTGCTTGGCATATATGGCTATCTTCATTGCTGGGTATTGTTTGGTTCAGTTCAGAGGATGTGAAGATGAGGCTCGCTGTGTTAGCCTAACTGGTTGGTGCCATTATGGTGGTCTTGTTGTTTGGGTATTAATAGTAGTTGGGAGCACTCTGATTGTTGGAGTTGCGAGTTGGGTAATGCAACCTTTTGTGTTGTTTTGGAAATCCTAGTTGCCCATCTCTTCCTATTTGCCTTAGTCTTGTTCTTGGTTTCTAAGTTGTGGTTCATTCGTTCAATATTTTAGAAGCTATCTCTTTTGATAGTTTTAGTGCCAATTATGGCTAATTAAGAAATTAGAAAGTATGATCTCCCATTGTGTCTTGTTACTGCTTTTATCAATTCTCTGTGGTGGAGTTGGTACCTCCCGAGGCTTTATCAATCAGTTAGAGTTGGAGCAGCGGTTTCCTATGGTGGCTTTAGATATAGGCCTAAACTAGTGGTTGGGGAGTTGGTTAGAAATTTCATCTACAGAATGGGGTCAAACTAATTCATATAATGTGAGATTTTGAATTTGCTTAGGATAGAGGGCTTGATTTCACCACATTCAGTAGATTGTGGTATTTGTGAATGGGAGTAGATGCCCTTGGACCATTACCGATCGATTATCTATGTTGCACATCGGCTACCAGCTTGGTATCCTTGGACTAGTATGATAAGCTCATACTTAAGGTAGCAAAGTTGTTTGTGGGCACCTAGTGTTGGTGCTTCAGAAGTTTATATGATAGGAGTAAGTCGAAGGAGCTGGCCTCAGTGCGGTCTTATCCTTCGTGGGGTAAATTGGTCTTTTTGAGTTGAGTGTTTAGTTTTAGAAGGTGAGTTTTAGTTGGGTTTTTGGATTTTGAGGTTGAGATTGGAATTTTGGGTTAGTTTTCTTGTTTTGACAGTTGTCATCCCTTGAGGTTCAGTTGATTTATGTGACTTTCTTGAGGTTGTACGGTGCCGTTCGATATGGATGTTTCAAATGGTAATGGTAGTACTTAGGATAGTTAAAGACCGGCAGAACCCCCTTGGTGGCTTAGAGAAAGGGATTTGAAAGAATTAGACCTGTATTTGGAATTTTGAGTAACTTGTATCTACCATGGCCCTGTATTGCTCACATTATTGATTTTGGTTAAGTTTGGTTGACCTTAGTTGAAACCCAGTGTTCTTGGTTATGTTTGGGATAAGCGAGAGAGAGTTGGAGCACATACAAGGATTTGGAGTTTTGGGAGTTTGAATGGAATTTGAGGATTTTCCTCTCAGCCCGAGTTCTGTGATGGCATTATTTGATCCGAGTGACTGTCCAAGGGTTTGGCTGAGCATGCTCGCCCAGCAACCTCGTCCTTTCGTGCCTCTTGGATGCGACTGTACTTATTCTTTCACCGACGAAAGTTTTTTTAGTAGTGGATATTGTAGTGACCCTCCAAGTAATTTTTCTTCATTCTCCGATCTTTCAGCATTTAGAGCTTTCTTGCTGTGACACCAAGTAATTTATGACTTGCTGACACTAACAGTTCGGTCGTCTAGTTGTCGCTTGGGTTTTTGCCTATTTCCCTCTTTAGGAGCATTCATAACTTCAAAAGTTGACTTCGGTCATAACTTCAGGTAAATGACCTCAAAATAAAATTCTAATGGTTCCATAAGCTCTGGAATGGCCAAATTAGGCTAATAGAATGGTTGGCACGAGTATTGAGGCAATCAGTACGAGTTTGGGACAATATGGTGCTTTTGCCTTCAAAATTTGGCCTATACTTGACTTTGGTCATCCTTCTTGTGAAATTTTCTCAGATTAAAATTACGTTAGCGCACTTAGCTCTAGAATATCAAGTTTGGTCTAGGATGATTATGTGTTTACTTTCCAAGGCTTTTGATCTAATCCCAAGGCCCGTTGTGGAACTAGGCTCAAAACAACATTGGGTGTGGGACCCACTTTCAATCATAATGACCTCGTATGGAAATTTCGAATGCGCCATTGAGTCTGGAACATGGGGTAGCATATCTCATTTGCATGCACTAGATTTTGAATGAATTTCAAGCACCTTGTCGGAGTATTTGAACTTAGTTAATATTAGCATTTTAGCTGATTTCGATTGCCCATAAATTTGTCCTTCGTGATAGCGGTGAATGGTGTCACATTCGCGAAGGATCCTCCTAGTTTCTCTCCACGTTTGCAGAGGTCAGGCGCATTAGCGAAGGGCCTGCTGGTTACTCCCCACATTCGCGAAGGTCTGGCTCGTGGAGGTCTCAAAGTTTATGCTCCGTGATCGTAGAGCACTATTCACTGCAATTGCAGAGAACGGTTTCACCGGGTCCTCTTTAGTTATTTATATGTCGCGATAAACCATTTCTTATATATTCAAGGGAAGATTCCTCATTAATTCCTAGATCAAATTAGGTAATTTCAGAGTCTAACTTCAAGAGTTTTTCGTGAGAAATCCATTGTTGAGCTCATAATTCTGAGGGGAGGCTTTGTGTGAGGAAAATTCTTGAATTTAAATATTTTCTATGATATTTTAAGTTCAATTTTGTGATCATTTTAACTTCATTTTCAGCAATTCTTGGGCTATGTTGTGGTGTGATTCGTTTCATCCGTTGAAGCATCGTTTAAGGTAAATTCCAACCCTATGGGACTGTCCTCCTTCTTGAATTCTCCATTAATGGTGAAAGTTATGCATGGGTTATTTTCCTTGATTTTGAGCATCAGAATGTGTTTTGAATTGGAACATAATTTTATTAAGCTCAAATGCACCTTTTTACAGAGTCAATTCGAGATTCTTGGTGTAGGTCCCACAATTCCTTTTTAGACCCAATTTTGGGTTTGTCTTTGAAAAATGTGAAGTTTGTGTCAAAATGTCCGTATGGACATGGTGATTACTAGTTTTTAGCGTGGTGGGAATTAAAGGTGTTTTGGAGGTCGGGAACTTCAAATCTAAGGATTCAGAGCATGCGTGTTCAGCTTTGAGGTAGGCTAGGTTTCCACCTTTTGACTGAATTCCCATCCGTGTTCATTTTCTTGTTCCCGGGTGAGATTTATGTTAGAATAGTCCAGTGAAATCCTTACATTAGGTTGTGAGCCATGTTTTTGGTGTTGACTTAGCATTGTTATCCTGTTTAGGATTAATGTTGATGGCCTTAGGAGAGGTTTGAGCCTTAGGTCCTTTATTAGGTGTTTATTGCCCTCTTAGCTAGGAATAGCTTTCGATTGGGCTAATTATGAATAGAATACCCTTTATGATGGTGCGTGAGACCTCTAAGGTTCGTCATAGCCATAGGTTTGGCTTATCTATGCTTGTTGGGAACTGAGGTGGCATATTTTGGGATAAAGCATCGATCCTAGAGATATTTGTTCCCCTAGATAATTTTGAACCATGTCTTATGGAAGACCCCGGAAATGTTAAAAGTCCAAAACTAGCACCAAGGGTTGACAATGGAAGCCATTAAGGGCCATGGTAAGCCTCACAACAATCGTAGTAGAGATTCAGAGGCTCAATTTGCAGAGGACGAACCACGATGGAGGACCACAGACCATGTTGAGCACTACGGGTCATAGTGAGTATCATATGACGTGAAGCCCTCCGTGGTGAGACCTCCCCAAGACCCTCAGGATTTTTACCAAAGTAGGGTCCACGGACGACCACCATGGGCAATAGAGACTTTCACGAACCGTGTAGTGGTCTGTGGTGGCCACTTCTGTAGGTCTCCTACAAGACCTGCACTGCGATCACCCTACGCAGGCCGTGATGCATTTCACGGACTTTCCAGTGGCTATGAAGAAACTTCAGAGATTACCTTGCAAATACCATTTCTGAATTTCTCTAAGTGCTTTATCATGGGACCCCACCACAGACCGTGAAGGGTCCCCGTGAAGTCTCTTCAGACCAGATCTTTAAAGGGACATTTTGGTTTTTTCCTGCATTTTAACCCAAAGTAGTGCCATTTTGAGGGAAAAATTAACCTATATAAAGACCCTAGACCCTTCAAAGTCCTCATTTCTTTCACTCTAACTTCTCCAGCATAAATTCTCCCCTTTCAAGTTCTTCCAAGAGATTCAAGCCAAGACTAGGGTTTTTAAATTCAAGGCAGTCAAGTCTTATTTCTTCCTCAAGTATTCTTAGGGATTTTGTTTTCCTCAACGTATGTGGGTTTTCATCCATAGGTCCTTCCACACATGGAGCCCAAATGTTTTCTCAACCTAGCATTTTAATTCAAAATGATGAAATCTTATGGGCTTTTACATGATGACTTTAAATGCATAGATTATGATATATTTGAAGTTTCCTTACATGGATTGATGGATATTGACTCTTGATTTCATGAAGTTATGATGTTATTAAAGTGCCTATATGAAGGGTTGAAAAGAGTTTGAAGACATATGTGGTGGGTTGCTTTAAGAATGTGTATTTTATGCATTTTTATTACTCTCATGCATGCAAGAATACTTTAAAGACATTGAAAGGTTTTTACGAAATGAACCCACCTAGTTTTCTTATGGTAAAGCAAAGTTGAAATGAAGTTTGACTCTAAATGAATAACATGAAGTAAATGCTTATGGAAGGGAGTCTTTATGAAATGATTGATTGATAAAGGTCTTCTTAGCCGAAGTAAGGTTTCAATGTGAAAGGACAATTCTCGCATTGAATCAAATAAAAGGTTTTAATGAGCTATTCCACCGATCGATGTTTTAATGTTAAAGTTATATAATGCTTATGTTATATTAATGTTTAAATATTATTTCGTGGGACTTGAACTAGCACCGAATGTAGCATATAGATGAGGGTTTGACTGAAGGGGTTCTTAAGTAAAGTCTCATATTGCATTAACTATGTGCCACTATAGGGGCCCTTGTCAGCTACTTTATGCTAGTGGATCTACGATTAGCCATTAATGTTAAAGTTAAAGAATGTTTAAACTTGACGGAGTTCTACCCGGCAAGTAGTCTCCCCATACCAACATAGGGGGGCTAAGTAGGATTCTATGTAGTAGCTCGCATGGTCTTAAATATCGATTATGGTCGGTTCCGCATAAAATAAATGTTTTAAGGATTCACATGATGATTTCTCATGCATGCATTCACTTATGCATATTTCCAAAACATGTATCTCTCTTATGTTCTTCATTTCATAGCATACTCAAATACTTAATACATTCAAAGTACTAATGCATACTTTTTTCTATATGATATCACCATGTAGGGACCGGCGTCACTCTACACTCTCCTCCCCGTGGCTAAGTTGAGAATTTAAGGCTACCACTTTAGTGAGTTCCCATGTTCTGGGAACAACATTTCTATCTTATCTAGCTTATGTTATGTTTAGTCATTTGAATAAAGTTTGGTATTTTTGACTTAATATTGAGTGTGATCTAGGGACATGTCTTAGCCCCCTCTAAGTCTTAATGTAGAAGGTATTGTTGGACATAGTAAAGGATGTTATGTTGTCTTTGACTCTTATTATTATGAAGGACCTTAGTCCCTATATCCCTTATGTTTCCTCTTGATTTGTTTATCATTACCAGTGAAATTCTTAATGAATGTTAAGAGGCTTGGTTGAAGTACCTCTGGGTGTGTCATTCACCATGTCACGCCTAGGCCCCTAGGCTTAGGTCGTGACAACTTAGGATTCCTCTTTGTCTATTACCTATTGATTGGTCCCGAGGCCGTGCTCGAAGAGCTATTGGATGCCAGGTTATCCCTTTTTTCCCTAATAATGTACTTTAACTCGATGCTACTATTTTCATTGTGTGTTTCTTGTTTGGATGCTGGTACTGGCATGCTTGCATTGATTGGGCATATTCACTCATTTTGTGGTAGGATCCTGGTATTTCATTAGTTTTTAACTACTATTTTAAAGAAGGATTTCTCACACTTTTACTATTTTAAAACTAGTTTTAAAGGAAGTTGTACCACCCGGGATATTGGATACTACTTTTGAGATCTATGAGGCATCGATGACGTGATCCTTTCATACTGACAGTTTCATAGGCATTGTGGATTCGCTTAGTTTTTATTAATATTCGGTGCATCATCGCCCTTTTATATGTTGGCTGCATCCGAGATTATATATGTCTATATAAGACCTGGTTTTGGCCCAGGATGTGTATACGGACTATTTACGTCCCCTATGGCCCTTTTGGACTGTGCACCTCTGAAATGGATGAGTGAGTCGTATGTGTCCCACCGGTAGGACGAGGGCCATGGTAGGTTTATACATTTGTTGTTAATCTACGGGAATCACCAATGATGTCACTGACTTTACTACAAACTTGCATTCATTTGCGTTGTCTATCACCAGTATACTTGTATGGTGTGGTCCCCCGATTTTGTAGGGGCCAAGGGTATATTTCTTATTATTTGTACCTTCTGTTAGTATGGGTGTCCGATTGATTATTGTCTTATTATAGTTGCTCTTATCTCTTCTTGTACTTGTATTTGGCACATTTGATTTTATTAATAGTTGGTTTACATGGTATTTGAGTTGGATGGTGGTTGGTCATTCTTGCTAGGCTCAGTCGGAATAGTTCCTAGGTGGTTATGTGGTTAGAGTTTCTAGTTAGCACTGTATTTTCATCAATAGACTCCTATGATGCATTCTTCCTATAAATAGGTTGTTGGATTGCGTTACAGGTGCGTTCTTTGATTCTACTCCTTAATCTATGTATCTTGTCTCCTTTTCTTATTTCCTATTATTATTGTGATAATTCTTGATTAGTTGCTTGTGCAGTATTTACCTAATTATATGATAATTATACTTGCTTTATCATTTAACTCAGTCATCATATGCCTACTGAGTACCATTCATTTGGTACTCATACTACACTTTTTCCCCTTATAGATAAAGACGAGTTATATTGGTTGATTTGGACTAGTACGGAGTAGCTTTTGATTTGGAGATTTGGTGAAATCTCGGCGTTCGAGTTGTCGATATCCATCCATACCAGATTAAGACTAGTCTTTTCTTGCTTTCGAAGAATTTCTATACTCATATTGTATTTCTAAAAGTTTTGTACTTCTATTTTGATTTAGATGCTCGATTACTGACTAATGCTAGGTCTTGGGGTGGTTTGTTGTGTTTGTTTCTATTTTCCTCTTTCTTCTCATTAGTAGTTACTTTCCATTTTATTTTTTAATCTTCCGCTTGATAGACTGTTGCCTTTGGTTCCAGGCTAAGGGTTAAGGGTTAGGCTTACCTGCTGGTGGGTGTTAGCAGGTGCCATCATTGCCTGAGAAATTGGGTATTGACATAGACTTGGTTCAATTCCATCACTCCTTACTTGCTTTGTTGGATTCCTTAGCTACTATTACCCGGTTCAAGTATGTGGTCTCTCTTGTAAGTGGATCGAATCCATAATTACCAATTACCAGGGTTTGAGTCCCTGTTCTCTTTGACATGTCTTTCGAGTCCATGATTATCTATACCTTGGTTCAAGTCCTTGGTTATTAAAAATCTTAGCTCAAGTACCTGATACATTTATGATTGTTCGGTTCGAGTAGTTAACTATTGTCAGCTTTAGGCTAAAGCTTCAGGAATACAGAATTGTTTGGTTCAAGTCCGCGGAAGATTGTGGCATTGTTGGAACTTTTTCAGAATCTCTTGTTTTATTCCAAATATCCTTTCTCCTATCGGGCTTGTGGGAGTCCATTCAAGGGGTTACTTTTATACTTGTGCATGAGCGTACCCGTCAGGTTTATGGGATCCCGACAGATTTCTCTAGTTTTTCTCTCTTTATGTGTTGAGTAAGCTTGTGTACATACCTTCCTTTACTTCTTGCTCTATCTTTGGTAGTGATTAGTTTCTCATATTTTGGTTTACTTTTGATTATGTTGATCATTCGGCCTTTGATGTTTAGCGAGTACCTGTTGTTTTGGTACTCATACTACACTCTACATCTGTTTCCGCGATGCAGGTCTGACTACTAGCTATCGGTATTGATTTGGGCCAGATGCATTCTTGATCAGAGGTGAGGGTGAGTACATAGCTTTCAAGATTTACCCATGTCCCTCTATAGATTATTGTCACGACCCAACCCCGTAGGTCGCGACTGGGGTCCTACTTGGACTCCCGTATACCTACCTATCAGTTGTAGTCAAATTGAACTATGAACAAAATGATACTATACACAAACTCCAATGGGTCAAAAACTTTGTTTTTCATAAACCTGTAGCCTCATTGACCTGTATCATAACGAGAAAGGGCACGCGAGCTGACGAGGCTACCATACCATGAAAACATTTGTAATACGTCATATGAGCACAACTGGAACGCACTTACAAATAACCCACACACACATGTCTACAGACCTCTAAGAGTAACTGCATCATATGGCAGGACAAGGCCCCCGCCGTACCCCTACATAAATAAATATATAAATCAAATGACCAGTATAAAAAATTAGCCTCCAGAATAGTGGAGCACTTTCAACATAGCTGAGAGTAACTCCTAAGCTGATAGATCTCCAAAATGAGCATCTGTACCTGTGGGCATGAAACACATCCCCCCCCCCCCCGAGAAAAGGGGGTCAGTACGATATATGTACTGAGTATGTAAAACATAACACATCATAACTGAGACCATAATTGAAATAGAGATGCAGGGGACAAGTATAACAATTAACAAATTATTGTACCTGTATCTTAGGACACGTAATCATATACATCATCATATGCTGTGCCCAACCCTCTAGTGAACTTACGGTCATAATCATTTCCTCATATTCACATGTCATCGTATCATCATGCATTTTATTTCAGCATATCATTGTATACGACATCATATCATCGTATACAGTATAATCTTATCGTGTATGTCATTATATTACATCTGGTTCACTATGGGGATTAGGGTCACAACTTTATCACTCTACTCTCATATGCATGCCTACATAAAGTGTCCGTCCCTTTAGTGAGGGACTCAGTGAATGGAGTGGTGTACGTCTATAGCATACCATCATAATATACATACTGTATCTGGCCCTCTAAGGAGCTACATATACCATCATATTACAGCCGGCTCGAGACTCGGTGAATAATCGTATCATCATAACATATAACGTATATCACACCTCACGTACAGAATCATCTCCTCGTGCGTGGAACTGTAGAAATCCGGCCCGGGACGCGGTGAAAGAAATAGTAAAACTGTGCACGATAACTATTCCCGGCCCATCGCGGGACTTGGTGAAGGATGGGTTACAATATGTATGAGTAGAGTAGTGAGAAACCATATGCAACTAAGTCATTATCTGAGACTCGATGAAACAGTCAAGTGAACCATCACCTGAAGACTAGAGGAGTAATTATCCGAGGTACCCCTTTAGATGTCATTAGGTCTTACATCAGTTGAGGCTTCAGGGATCACAGACATGCATCAAGATAATGCCACACAATTTATGCAATCAAAAATATAGTCTATGCAATCAGAAACACAATTTATCTAGTTAAAGACTCAACTTATGCAATCAGACACATTTATCATTTCAGAGCCTTTAAAAAGAAGAGCTGGTACCTCCACTTACTATTCATTATATACCAGGCTCAAGAATAGTAATTTGATTACTTTTAGACTCTGAATGTTCATAAGTGACTACAAGTCACGAGTTACACTCAGAGATCATAACTGGAATTACCTCTAAACCCATATCATATATCATTTTACTTAAAATCAAGCCATTCCAAAGGAAAGAAGAGATAGGCTTTCAAAGTATTATTTTTCATCACATAGGATACTTAAAGGCAACAACCCAGCTATTGTAGGAGTTCTAACATCAAAAAGTAAACGAGAGTTTCAATTTTTATTCAAGGCTTTATGAATGGATTGAATCCCAAATATCACATACATATCATTCATAACTTACATCTAAGACATGTCAAAAGAAAAGAAAGATAGCTCTACATACTTATTCCAAAAACACGCCAAAAGAAAGTTTCACATACCTCATATGAACTTCTCTTAATCACGTCCACGTCATCGTCCTCCAAACCTATTTAACATGGAATAAAGGCGAGTATCAACAACCTTAAACTTTTCAGCACCTTCGGTTGCAGCTTTGTATTCACATAACTCATTTCCCGCTCGCCTCTTCGATTAGTTCCTTAACTCATTTAAAGAGTTACCGGAAATTGGGCAGCATCTCTCCTATAATATATCCTATCCGAATTCCCAATTACATACCTAATTACCACATCCAACAAACAACAACAAACTGCAACTCATATACAAGTAGAACATGGCAGCATTACACAATATAAACTCCACCCAACTTGCTGAAAATTGTAATACCAAAATAGGGTTTCTAGTTTTTATTTTGCGAAACCTTTAACCGTACGTAGAGTGGAATCGTGTGGCTGCAACCAGCATCTCCCAAACCTATTTTAGAAAACATTTAGACCCTGCAACACACACCACACAACCATAAGCAGCCTCCAAACACACCATGCCTCACTTCGACTACAATTTAACTACGACGACTTCAATTTAGATTGTTTCTTTCGCTGAGCATCTCCACGATTTTTTTCATACTTCCAGAAGTATAAAAGGTATGTAATAACCTCCATAACAACCTCATAAAGTACAAATTTAAAGTAGAAACCTTACCTTACCCGAAATTGGCCAAAACACGCCAAAACCCGCCTCGAAAAATCTCTTGATGTGCCGAAATGGAGTGGACTGTTTGCTATCCGTTTGGTGCTGATCCAAACCTTAAATTTACATTATGAACACCCTCATAACATGGAAACCCCTTAACAAAACGTGGGAGAAGAGAATCAAGCCATAGCTTATCAAATGGCCTTCCAAACACGCTGAAAATGAACTTCGGAACCTCCTTGACGCGGCTGAAATATTGTGGCTGCTTGTTACTCATTTTTTGTGCCCCAAATAGATAAGATACGTTGTTAACCATATCCACTTTATATAATAATAACTTATCTAATTAATTTACAGAGTAAAATCGGGACGTACCTATTTTTCTCCTCCAAGCCGTCATGTTTTTCTCTCTTGTTCTAGGGTTTGTTCTTGAGTTTTTGCTAAAGCTTAATGGATTAGAACTGAACTATAAGACACATATACATGTATATATGTGGTTCTAGGAGGTTACACGTGTCATCCCTATATGGTGACACATGTCCAGCCCCTATTGGGCCACAGATCCCTATCTTACCCCTAGGCTGCCACGTGTCCTTGTGGGACCCACCTCCCAAGTAGGTGGGTCACCTGTTTGCTTGAGGTTCTTCCACATGTTGCTCCTCCATTGGCTTCCACGTGTCGTCTTTTTCCCCTTCCTTGTGGATTCATAATCTCGTCTTATTTTAGGAGCCTATGTAATCCATGCTACGTAAGCTTGGTATGTCCTTAAGCAACTCAAGTATGTAAGACGTCTAAGTTGGTAGCTTACGTAGGTAAATTGAGTCTTACGACTCATTATTTGGCCTCCAATTCCTTCCGGATTCTTATGACTCTATTTTCAACCTTTTCTACTATGGGGTAACACATTCTCCTTTTTTTGGAGTCGTTTGATAGTGTCGTAGCTTATCCGGATCACATGATAATGTCTAAAGAACTTAAGAGACATTCCGAGCTCGAGAGTGTGGGGTGTAACAATTATTTTGCCTGTCTTTTGCATTTTGAGAACACTTTGTTTCTATGGTCCACTTTTGGGACTTGTACTCATTTTGTAGTAGCTCTGTACATGTGACTTCTAGGTTTTGGGAGGGATCTTTTGTTTGTATTTAACTCATTTTGCTTCCGCCGTTCAGTAGTATTCTTGTTACTTCATTATTGTATTTAGTTTGAATTATTGGTCTTCTATCCTAGCATTCCATTACTCACAGTTCCGGGATATGGGTCGGCTACCCTACTGGTGGGTTATAGTAGGCGCATCATGAACTGAGAAATCGGATCGTGACAAAAGAGCTACATTTTTTTCTAAGAATACTGACATTTTCCAT
Source organism: Solanum dulcamara (assembly GCF_947179165.1). NCBI lineage: Eukaryota > Viridiplantae > Streptophyta > Magnoliopsida > Solanales > Solanaceae > Solanum > Solanum dulcamara. The sequence goes on from NC_077242.1 coordinate 44,276,673, forward strand.
CTAAAATTCTGCACTTACAAAGTTCTAATAAAAGGTGTATTCATGCACTCAAAATTTACATTTTAAAACTCAAATTGCTACACCTTAAGGATCTAAAAAAGTTATATTTTAACATTAAAATATACTTTTTTAAGGATGAAATACTGTACTTTTGAACCCCAAAATCTGCACTTTTAAACTATTAAAAAGGTTATGTTTTAAACTCTTAGCTTATCAAAATAAATTTGAAAATAGAAAAAAAATTATTCCAAGTTCAACTTCATTGAGAAGTTATACTTTCATAACCGAAAAACATATGTTAAGTAAACAATAAATTTAATTAAAAAGTAACGTTCTAAGCCAATAACTATACTAAACCCAAAATCTAAAGGGATGGAAAGTGAACAATGACGTCTTAGTATCAGTTTTAATTGTTTGTACAAACCCAAACACAAATAAAAGAAAGCATAAATATAAGTGAAAATAACTATAGTCGAACTATAACAACATAAATGTAAATAAAAATAAATATGAAGCTTTGAAGTAAGAAGGAAGTGTTGGACTCTTTTTGGTATGAGTATTCACTCTAGACACAAGCAAAATGCCGGTTATCAGTCGCTTCTCTAATTTGGACAGAGATGGATAAAAGCAAGCATAAATATAAGTGAAAATAACGTTAGTCAAAAGATAACAACATAAATATATATAAAAATAAATGTGAAGCTTTGAAGTAAGGAGGAAGTGTTGGAATTTTTTGGCATGACTAAATCGCTCTAGACACGATCAAAATGTTGATTATCAGTTGCTTCTCTGAGTTGGACAGAAATTAATAGAAGCAAGCATAAATATAAGTTAAAATAACATTAGTCTAAAGATAACAACATAGGTGTAGATAAAAAGAAATGTGAAGGTTTGAAGTAAGGAGGAAGTGTTCGACTCTTTTTGGCATGAGTAAATCACTCTAGACACAAGCAAAATGTAGATTATCACTCGCTTCTCTAATTTTAACAAAGATGGAGTCATCACATAATTTCGAACGCACGCCCTAGTGTACATATACAAAAGAAAAAAAATGAAAATTAGCATAAACTTATTCTCAAGAAAAATCAGTGAACAGAGTGATACAAATACTTTTAACTATTTTCTGGGATCAAGCCAGACCCTAACTAATCCAATACTGGTTTGCACACCAAACATTCACATTTTTGGATGAATAAGCAATCATTTGAATTTTTTTAAAATGAAACTTCTTACACCATATGTGATAAAATTTCAAAACATTTAGCTATCCAAATAAATCTACACTTTTATTTATCTATCTATACTATATTAAAAGAATGAAGATCCTTAATAATGTTAATTGAACTTTTTTTTCTTCAATAAAAGACTGCTTTAGACAAAATTGTCTTTTCACCATTTTCTATTAATTATTAAACTACTATTTTATTGATATTAAATATTGACTATAATAAACATAATAAATTAAATAAAAAAGATTTTTATAATATTATCAAATTTCTATATGAAGAAATTTTTTCCAATTAAAATACACTTGACGTCCTAATCTCTATACAACTAAAGTTGAGTCAATCCCTATCTATCTATACTATATTAAAAGCATGAGGACCCTAAATCCACCAGTAGGCAAACCGACTCATATCCCAGAACTGTGAGTAATGGGATGTCAGGTAGAAGACCACCAATACAACTAAAAATAATAATGAAATATGAACACAAATGAACGGCAGAAGCACAAAGAAATATATACAAACCAAAAGATCCCTCCCAAAACCTAGAAGTCACATGTAAAGAGCTACTAAAAAAGAGTACAAGTCCAAAAAGTGGACCAAAGAAACAATACTATCTCAAAAATCAAAAGATAGACAATTATATATAGAGGGAGATGGGTAAATCCAGAATGATGTGTGCTCACCTTCGCCTCCGGTCAAGACTACAGCTGGCTTGAGATCAACGTTGATAGCTAGTACTTAGACCTGCATCACAAAAATAGTTGCAGAGTATAGTATGAGTACCAAAACAACAGGTACCCAGTAGGCATCATAGGCCGACTGAGCAAGATTCGCAAAAGTAAACTAAAATGCAAGAAACTAATAACAAATTAAGGCAGAACAAGAAATCAAGGTAGGTATGTACACAAGAGTACTCAACATACAAAAATTGAAAAATAGATAAGTCTGTCGGGCTCTCATAAACCCGATGGGTATGCTCGTGCACAAGTCTAAAAGTAACAACCTGAATGGATTCCCATAAGCCTGACAAGAGCAAAGATTGATGAAGTATCACAACAGAATTCGATGAAGTTCCTACAATGCCATAACTTCCCGCATACTTGAAATAAACCATTCTGAAAGCTTGAAGCTTTAACCAAAGATGAATCATAGTTAACATACAATTCAGTATACAAATTATTATCATATGCAGTCTAACGAGGGGAATGTTGTAGCCTACTTGTAGGGTGACCGCGCACGCTCCAACTCAAAGAACCAAAGCTTTTCCTTTTTGAACAGCCTCCGAACGGTACCACGCTATCAATAATAGAATCTCAACGTCAATACGGTCGCTTTGATATTAAAATTATCAAAATGGGAGAGAGACCAATTTCAAAGTCAAAGGGAATGTGGGACACACTATAAATTACGGAATTAACTCGATACAGGGATCCTCTACGCCACCCTAAAATTATGCTTCAAAAAGGAGCACAATTCGGTGGTCAATACAGCCCAAGCACATACATGCATAAAAATCATATTTTGATCACCATTAAAGACATAGGCAGCAGTTAAAAGAGATAAATTAGCTCAAACTAAGGTCCTATAGTTGAAACCAACAATACCATAATGATCCTCACAAAAAACCCCACAACTTGAAGATTTGAATCACGCAATTCGTACCTACACTAACCAAGATATGATTTTCCAAAAATCCCTCCAATTCCAATCCAAAAATGGACAATGCAACAACTAGAATTAAAAAACTCACCCCCAACGAAGCTCCTAAGTCACTTTTTGATCCTATCAATGCATTTCTTAAAACGAATACCATAATTTATACCCAAGAACCACTCAATTTGGACCTGAAATACCCTAGAAATCAACTTTCCATGTTTTCAAAATGATCAGCTCAAAAACCATCTGAACTAGTAGCAAAAAATCAAAATTTACCTTAAACAAAGCACCCACAAAAATTTCCAAAAATCACTCAATTTGTGCACAAAATGAAGTATAAATTGTCACATGAAGATGTAACCAAGTGCTAAAAATGGCCACCTTTATAGAGGTGGGGGTGAACCAGCGAACCAGTAGATCATTCCCAATTTAAAGTCTCAGATGGGATGCTTGAAATTCATTCGAAACCCCATGCAAATAAACAAATTGTGCTAACCTATTGAATTTGGCATTCCATACTCAATAGCACACTCAAAAAT